>NC_091343.1:23888690-24138690 GCF_038502225.1 Cherax quadricarinatus
ACAACTGTCACCCATTGAAGAGTTGCCTATGATTGCTGTCCACCTGATGTGCCCAGTCACCCAGCTGATATGCCCAGTCACCCAGCTGATGTGCCCCAGTAGATGTATTGCTGCCCTGGTCTGTCATCCAGTGTAGTGGGTGTCTGTCTGCGTCACCCAGCCTCTGTGACCACCTGCGGACCGCCAGTTACCTGCAGTTGCCAGGGATGGGTGACCGCACCTGCTGTTGATGACCTGAAGTGACCTCACCTCACCTCACCTCACCTCGAGCAACTGACCATAGCCTGCCACTGCTGATGTCGGCTGCTGTGATGCTGTCTGCAGTGCTGCGGCCGTGCTGCGATGCTGAGATACTGGGACCGTGCTGCGATGCTGTGGCCGTGCTGAGATGCTGTGGCCGTGCTGGGATGCTGTAGCAGTGCTGCTATACTGTGACCGTGCTGCGATGCTGTGGCCGTGCTGTGATGCTGCCTAGCTCAAGAGGAGACGATGGCGGTGATGCTGCAGTGGTGTATGGGGGATTCTGGCTGGTATGCCAGGATAAGAGTCTGCTATGAAGGAGCTGCCATCCTCAGAGATGTGGAAGGGCGTGAGCCGTGGAGATGGACTTCAGCTGCTGGGACCAGCCTGCTATCAAGGGTGGTATGGAGGTGTATCCTGCCTTGCTGGTCAACCTGTACGAACGGTATGCGGGGATGTCCTGCCAGCCATGAGAGACAGTTAAGAGTGTGAGATGTCCCCAGCCTACTTTGACTTGCCAGAAGTGTTAGTGTTACCTGGGTGGAATAAGGTGACCTTGGAAACGGTCCACTGATCATGGCTACCTTGTTTTATGAGGCCAGTGAATCCTAGTAGCGGCATAGGATAATGGTGGGTCTTAGCTGCGATGCCTGCCCTGTCTCGATTTTCAGACGTTGTAGTGTGCATGTGAAGTGTGCTCAAAATGCGACCTTGGGGGTCGTGAAGTGGTCCAGTTGCAGTTACTTGAAAGAATGCAACCCGTTGGAGCAGTTTTCCACGCCAGAGAAGCCTAGAGAGGTTTGGCCCAATGGTTAACGTGCGAGGGTGACTAGCATTGGCTAGTGCATTTCTAGTAGAAGTAGGGAAGGCACTGGAGCCCGATATTTAGGTTTAAGGATAAATGACGGGTAAGGAGGCTTTGCACCAGAGAGCAACTATTATGCTGGCCAACTGCGAGGTGTACTGATTACGCTGCCTTGTGGTAGATGAGAAGGTTGAGGGAAATATATGTAATTGAATAATTTTGTAATACGTATAATTTTGTCTTTGTATTGTAATAGATTTAAGGGGTTAGGATTAAAATAGTCTAATAACTTAGGACAAATTGTCCTAGTTCTCAGATATTTTAAACTGGGGGAGAAAGGGGGATGTGATGTAGTTCAGCAGGGCATGTGAGGTCTCTGGGGAGACCTAATTTAACCAATTATATGGTTTATTTGCAATCGTGTCATTACGATTTCTTAAGTCATATGGTCACACCTTGCCTTGGCAAATGTCTGTCAGAGCCATGCCTTTTCGGCTTAAGACAGGTCTTTTGTTCTGGACGGCGTCAGATCAACACCACGTGTGCACACCTCGTTGTGGAGGGTGCTTGGACCACCATAAAAGCCCAAGGAAGAGCATGATCATGAGATTGGAGTGGAGCTGCTGCTGGGATGCAGAGCTCCTGAGCAGAGACTTCGAGCGGAGCTGCTGCTGGGGTGCAGGGCTTGGGAGAAGGCTGCTGAAGTCTCTGGAGGAGACTGTTGGAGGCATTGGGCAGAGTACTGGCTTGGCGCAGTACTCTTGCTGTGTAGGTCTTGGGACCTGTGGCTTAGTTCCTGTAGTGAACTGTCCTCTGTGCTATATTGTAAGTTATATTCATTTTCGTCAAGTTGATTGTATTTCCCTGTCTCGCTGTCTATATGTACCACCCCATTTATCTAAACCCCAATGATATACTCCTGTTCCCAAATATATTATTGTACAAGGACTTAATAATAAACTGTGTTTGAATAGAATAGTAATATTCACTGTCCCCGTCATTTATTCTTATTTCCATTAATTTATGTTTATGAGTGAAGAGTGGGCGAGGCATATGTTAGTGAGTAGCGTCGAGTTAATGAGAGTGTCGTGGTGGTCACCACTGACCTGTCATTACCTACCTACCTCCGCTAATCATCTCACTCCTACCACCTCGCCTGCCTCTCCCCTGCCTACATAATCCCTTACTCCCATATTCCCCACTTATATCTCATCCAATATAGCCCCCCTACATGACAGTGGTGGTGGCCTGGGTGGTGGTGGTGGCCTGGGTGGTGGTAGTGGTGATGGTGGTGGTGGCCTGGGTGGTGGTAGTGGTGATGGTGGTGGTGGCCTGGGTGGTGGTAGTGGTGATGGTGGTGGTGGCCTGGGTGGTGGTGGTGGCCTGGGTGGTGGTGGTGGCCTGGGTGGTGGTGGTGGCCTGGGTGGTGGTAGTGGCCTGGGTGGTGGTAGTGGCCTGGGTGGTGGTGGTGGCCTGGGTGGTGGTAGTGGCCTGGGTGGTGGTAGTGGCCTGGGTGGTGGTGGTGGCCTGGGTGGTGGTAGTGGCCTGGGTGGTGGTGGTGGCCTGGGTGGTGGTGGTGACCTGGGTGGTGGTGGTGGCCTGGGTGGTGGTAGTGACCTGGGTGGTGGTGGTGACCTGGGTGGTGGTAGTGACCTGGGTGGTGGTGGTGGTGATGGTGGTAGTGGCCTGGGTGGTGGTAGTGACCTGGGTGGTGGTGGTGACCTGGGTGGTGGTGATGGTTGTGGATTTACCCCCACTCCCTCTATTCCTTGGATCAAGCCTCCCCCATGGCTCGTGTGGCGCATGCTGTAGCCCATGGCAAGAGTGGGAGAACTATCCACAAAGAACCCACAACCTGGAGACGACGTTTCGCTCCTGGACCATTATAAGTTGTGACCATAGTGTTGCAGGACCGAAACATCGTTTGAAGTTTTCTCTCTATCATGTGAATTAATTAGGTATAGTGTGGGCTTTCAGATCATTATATATGAATAATGATTCAAAATTATTATTATTAGTAGTAGTAGTATTTTATTATTATTATTTGTATTATTATTATTTATTATTATAGAGAGCTTTTAGCTTACAAACAAGAGCACCTGGATTCGATATGCGGGTGAAGGCGAGGTGAATATGGTCAGGTTTCCTTTCTGACTTCCAGCTTCACCTAGGAAGCCAATACATTTCTAGACACGCTAATATAGGACAGTTATAGGCCTCAAGCCTCTCAAGGGAGGTTCCTTGACGCTGGTGAGGGGCTCTTGATCTAGGGAACTGGGTCTGTGCTCCAGTTCCCTGAACTGAGTCTGGATACCTTCCATCCCCCCCTCCTACAGACGCTGTATATTCCCTAGGGGGACACCCACACGACCCAAGAGCTATATACTTTCTGAGACCCGTGTTATAAAACCTCGGACGAAAATTTCCTGGGAAAACATGGTAGAGGCTCCATAGCCATTGTTACACTAAGAGAAAACACCATAAGTGTCCGGGGCCCAAGACTGTTCAACAGCCTCCCATCCAGCATTAGGGGAATTACCAATAAACCCCTGGCTGCCTTCAAGAGAGAGCTGGACAGATACCTAAAGTCAGTGCCGGATCAGCCGGGCCGTGGTTCGTGCGTTGGACTGTGTGCGGCCAGCAGTAACAGCCTAGTTGATCAGGCCCTGGTCCACCGGGAGGCCTGGTCGTGGACTGGGCCGCGGAGGCGTTGATCCCCGGAATACCCTCCAGGCAGACTCCAGGCATTGACAGCAAGACTCTCATGACAGTAGCTGTCACTGATATCAGCAAGGACCCTCATGACAGTAGTTGTCATTGATATCAGCAAGGACCCTCATGACAGTAGTTGTCATTGATATCAGCAAGGACCCTCATGACAGTAGTTGTCATTGATGTCAGCAAGGACCCTCATGACAGTAGTTGTCATTGATATCAGCAAGGACCCTCATGACAGTAGTTGTCACTGATGTCAGCAAGGACTCTCATGACAGTAGTTGTCACTGATGTCAGCAAGGACCCTCATGACAGTAGTTGTCACTGATGTCAGCAAGGACCCTCATGACAGTAGTTGTCATTGATATCAGCAAGGACCCTCATGACAGTAGTTGTCATTGATATCAGCAAGGACCCTCACGACAGTAGTTGTCATTGATGTCAGCCAGGACCCTCATGACAGTAGTTGTCATTGATATCAGCAAGGACCCTCATGACAGTAGTTGTCATTGATGTCAGCAAGGACCCTCATGACAGTAGTTGTCATTGATATCAGCAAGGACCCTCATGACAGTAGTTGTCATTGATGTCAGCAAGGACCCTCATGACAGTAGTTGTCATTGATGTCAGCAAGGACCCTCATGACAGTAGTTGTCATTGATGTCAGCAAGGACCCTCATGACAGTAATTGTCATTGATGTCAGCAAGGACCCTCATGACAGTAGTTGTCATTGATGTCAGCAAGGACCCTCATGACAGTAGTTGTCATTGATGTCAGCAAGGACCCTCATGACAGTAGTTGTCATTGATGTCAGCAAGGATCCTCATACAGTAGTTGTCACTGATGTCAGCAAGGACCCTCATGACAGTAGTTGTCACTGATGTCAGCAAGGACCCTCATGACAGTAGTTGTCACTGATGTCAGCAAGGACCCTCATGACAGTAGTTGTCATTGATGTCAGCAAGGACCCTCATGACAGTAGTTGTCACTGATGTCAGCAAGGACCCTCATGACAGTAGTTGTCACTGATGTCAGCAAGGACCCTCATGACAGTAGTTGTCACTGATGTCAGCAAGGACCCTCATGACAGTAGTTGTCACTGATGTCAGCAAGGACCCTCATGACAGTAGTTGTCATTGATATCAGCAAGGACCCTCATGACAGTAGTTGTCACTGATGTCAGCAAGGACTCTCATGACAGTAGTTGTCACTGATGTCAGCAAGGACTCTCATGACAGTAGTTGTCACTGATGTCAGCAAGGACCCTCATGACAGTAGTTGTCACTGATGTCAGCAAGGACCCTCATGACAGTAGTTGTCACTGATGTCAGCAAGGACCCTCATGACAGTAGTTGTCATTGATGTCAGCAAGGACCCTCATGACAGTAGTTGTCACTGATGTCAGCAAGGACCCTCATGACAGTAGTTGTCACTGATGTCAGCAAGGACTCTCATGACAGTAGTTGTCACTGATGTCAGCAAGGACCCTCATGACAGTAGTTGTCACTGATGTCAGCAAGGACCCTCATGACAGTAGTTGTCATTGATATCAGCAAGGACCCTCATGACAGTAGTTGTCACTGATAGCAAGGACTCTCATGACAGTAGTTGTCACTGATGTCAGCAAGGACCCTCATGACAGTAGTTGTCACTGATGTCATCAAGGACCCTCATGACAGTAGTTGTCACTGATTTCAGCAAGGACCCTCATGACAGTAGTTGTCACTGATGTCAGCAAGGATCCTCATGACAGTAGTTGTCATTGATGTCAGCAAGGACCCTCATGACAGTAGTTGTCATTGATATCAGCAAGGACCCTCATGACAGTAGTTGTCATTGATGTCAGCAAGGACCCTCATGACAGTAGTTGTCATTGATGTCAGCAAGGACCCTCATGACAGTAGTTGTCACTGATGTCAGCAAGGACTCTCATGACAGTAGTTGTCACTGATGTCAGCAAGGACCCTCATGACAGTAGTTGTCACTGATGTCAGCAAGGACCCTCATGACAGTAGTTGTCATTGATATCAGCAAGGACCCTCATGACAGTAGTTGTCATTGATATCAGCAAGGACCCTCACGACAGTAGTTGTCATTGATGTCAGCAAGGACCCTCATGACAGTAGTTGTCATTGATATCAGCAAGGACCCTCATGACAGTAGTTGTCATTGATGTCAGCAAGGACCCTCATGACAGTAGTTGTCATTGATATCAGCAAGGACCCTCATGACAGTAGTTGTCATTGATGTCAGCAAGGACCCTCATGACAGTAGTTGTCATTGATGTCAGCAAGGACCCTCATGACAGTAGTTGTCATTGATGTCAGCAAGGACCCTCATGACAGTAATTGTCATTGATGTCAGCAAGGACCCTCATGACAGTAGTTGTCATTGATGTCAGCAAGGACCCTCATGACAGTAGTTGTCATTGATGTCAGCAAGGACCCTCATGACAGTAGTTGTCATTGATGTCAGCAAGGACCCTCATGACAGTAGTTGTCACTGATGTCAGCAAGGACCCTCATGACAGTAGTTGTCATTGATGTCAGCAAGGACCCTCATGACAGTAGTTGTCACTGATGTCAGCAAGGACCCTCATGACAGTAGTTGTCACTGATGTCAGCAAGGACCCTCATGACAGTAGTTGTCACTGATGTCAGCAAGGACCCTCATGACAGTAGTTGTCACTGATGTCAGCAAGGACCCTCATGACAGTAGTTGTCATTGATATCAGCAAGGACCCTCATGACAGTAGTTGTCACTGATGTCAGCAAGGACTCTCATGACAGTAGTTGTCACTGATGTCAGCAAGGACTCTCATGACAGTAGTTGTCACTGATGTCAGCAAGGACCCTCATGACAGTAGTTGTCACTGATGTCAGCAAGGACCCTCATGACAGTAGTTGTCACTGATGTCAGCAAGGACCCTCATGACAGTAGTTGTCATTGATGTCAGCAGGGACCCTCATGACAGTAGTTGTCACTGATGTCAGCAAGGACCCTCATGACAGTAGTTGTCACTGATGTCAGCAAGGACTCTCATGACAGTAGTTGTCACTGATGTCAGCAAGGACCCTCATGACAGTAGTTGTCACTGATGTCAGCAAGGACCCTCATGACAGTAGTTGTCATTGATATCAGCAAGGACCCTCATGACAGTAGTTGTCACTGATAGCAAGGACTCTCATGACAGTAGTTGTCACTGATGTCAGCAAGGACCCTCATGACAGTAGTTGTCACTGATGTCATCAAGGACCCTCATGACAGTAGTTGTCACTGATTTCAGCAAGGACCCTCATGACAGTAGTTGTCACTGATGTCAGCAAGGACCCTCATGACAGTAGTTGTCACTGATGTCAGCAAGGACCCTCATGACAGTAGTTGTCACTGATGTCAGCCAGGACCCTCATGACAGTAGTTGTCATTGATGTCAGCAAGGACCCTCATGACAGTAGTTGTCACTGATGTCAGCAAGGACTCTCATGACAGTAGTTGTCACTGATGTCAGCAAGGACCCTCATGACAGTAGTTGTCACTGATGTCAGCAAGGACCCTCATGACAGTAGTTGTCACTGATGTCAGCAAGGACCCTCATGACAGTAGTTGTCACTGATGTCAGCAAGGACCCTCATGACAGTAGTTGTCACTGATGTCAGCAAGGACCTTCATGACAGTAGTTGTCACTGATGTCAGCAAGGACCCTCATGACAGTAGTTGTCACTGATGTCAGCAAGGACCCTCATGACAGTAGTTGTCACTGATGTCATCAAGGACCCTCATGACAGTAGTTGTCACTGATGTCATCAAGGACCCTCATGACAGTAGTTGTCACTGATGTCATCAAGGACCCTCATGACAGTAGTTGTCACTGATGTCATCAAGGACCCTCATGACAGTAGTTGTCACTGATGTCAGCAAGGACCCTGGTGCAAGTCACTTTGACCTTTCTCTGGGGTTATGCTAGGTAATCTTCACATATGCTGCTATGTATGATAATTTATACAACTGCATTCATGTGTACCTGAATAAACTTACTATCATGTGCTTGTAGAAATAAAGATTATTATTATGGGCCCATTTTCCCGTATATTGAATAACAATAAAGAGTTGAAGGTGGTCGGACGAGGCTATTGTTTTTTTTTTAAGTTTATTAACGAAAGTTTGGAGAAAGGGCCAAAAATTCGGCAACCACTTAAAGGTGCCAGTGTCAGATCACTGATTACCCATGATTATCACTAATTACCCATGATTATCACTAATTACCCATGATTATCACTAATTACTCATGATTATCACTAATTGCCCAGGGTCAGGAGGTCACTATGCTACGCTTTCCCAGTTTTTCCACCATTCTTCCTCTCAATAATTTAGATATTGGTTTAAAGACTAGAAAAGAATACAATACCGTGACTGGAACATACATAATGGGTTAAGTCGGACCGAAACGTCGTCATAAGTTTCGCTCTCCTATGTGTACAGATAATGATTTCTTCTTTAATGGGGTTTAAAGCCTATTAACTAGACTGGGGTCATTAAGGCTGCGAGATGACCTGTTCACCACCAGACAAGACTTTCAACCCTAAAATAGCGACTGTCCACCTCAAATACTATTTCTCCAAGGTAGATGGAGTAATTGCATCTTCATTCCACTACTGCACCGACTGTAGAAACCTACTGTGCGGCTGAAACGTTACAACAATAATGACCCCCAAGTGTTGCAAGTGTGTCTCGTGGTCAGAGGCATTAAACTCTCAGCATAAATACGCTGAGAGAAATACACTTTCGGTGTGTATACATCCTGTAGATATGGATAATAAACCCAGAAAATACAATACCAATAAATCTGTATGCATACCTGGAGGGTGTTCTGGGGGTCAGCGCCCCCCGCGGCCCGGTCTATAACCAGGCCTCGTATACCTGGAGGGTGTTCTGGGGGTCAGCGCCCCCCGCGGCCCGGTCCATAACCAGGCCTCGTATACCTGGAGGGTGTTCTGGGGGTCAGCGCCCCCCGCGGCCCGGTCTATAACCAGGCCTCGTATACCTGGAGGGTGTTCTGGGGGTCAGCGCCCCCCGCGGACCGGTCTATAACCAGGCCTCGTATACCTGGAGGGTGTTCTGGGGGTCAGCGCCCCCCGCGGACCGGTCTATAACCAGGCCTCGTATACCTGGAGGGTGTTCTGGGGGTCAGCGCCCCCCGCGGACCGGTCTATAACCAGGCCTCGTATAGCAGTAATATATATAAAAACCAAATTTATGGATAAGTCTTATAAAAGGGATTAAAATTCGAGTATCATATTACAGTAATTTATTAAATAAAGAAGACAGTAATAAGAACTAAATGATTTATAATAAGAAAATTGATACTACGAAATGTTGTAGCTACAAAATTAGAAGTAGTAGTGTAGAAATAATAATAATAATAATAATAATAATAATAATAATAATAATAATAATAATAATAATAATAATTAATAATAATATAGTTTTTTAAGATATTATTGGTTTTATATTTCTTTTAATAGATTCTGAGGTACAAACACTACTACTACTACTACTAGTAGTAGCAGGTAGACTACTACTACTAGTAGTAGCAGGTAGACTACTACTACTAGTAGTAGTAGTCTACCTGGAAGGTATTCCGGGGATCAACGCCCCCCGGCCCGGTCCATGACCAGACCTCCTGGTAGATCAGGCCTGATCAACCAGGCTGTTACTGCTGTCCGCACGTAGTCCAACGTACGAACCACAGCCTGGCTGATCTGGCACTGACTTTAGGTATCTGTCCAGTTACTATTTAACAAAGACGCTTGGACTGTTGAGTGGTGAGGTCAGGGTGTGAATATAGTAATACAAAGAACGTGGAGGCTACATAGTAACCCACAGGAATCTGGCTCTGTGCTACCTTGTACAGTCAGTAGTCCTGTAATGTGCTACCTTGTACAGTCAGTCCTCCTGTAATGTGCTACCTTGTACAGTCAGTCCTCCTGTAATGTGCTACCTTGTACAGTCAGTCCTCCTGTAATGTGCTACCTTGTACAGTCAGTCCTCCTGTAATGTGCTACCTTGTACAGTCAGTCCTCCTGTAATGTGCTACCTTGTACAGTCAGTCCTCCTGTAATGTGCTACCTTGTACAGTCAGTCCTCCTGTAATGTGCTACCTTGTACAGTCAGTCCTCCTGTAATGTGTTACCTTGTACAGTCAGTCCTCCTGTAATGTGCTACCTTGTACAGTCAGTCCTCCTGTAATGTGCTACCTTGTACAGTCAGTCCTGTAATGTGCTACCTTGTACAGTCAGTCCTGTAATGTGCTACCTTGTACAGTCAGTCCTGTAATGTGCTACCTTGTACAGTCAGTCCTGTAATGTGCTACCTTGTACAGTCAGTCCTCCTGTAATGTGCTACCTTGTACAGTCAGTCCTCCTGTAATGTGCTACCTTGTACAGTCAGTCCTGTAATGCGCTACCTTGTACAGTCAGTCCTCCTGTAATGTGCTACCTTGTACAGTCAGTCCTGTAATGTGCTACCTTGTACAGTCAGTCCTCCTGTAATGCGCTACCTTGTACAGTCAGTCCTCCTGTAATGTGCTACCTTGTACAGTCAGTCCTCCTGTAATGTGCTACCTTGTACAGTCAGTCCTCCTGTAATGTGCTACCTTGTACAGTCAGTCCTCCTGTAATGCGCTACCTTGTACAGTCAGTCCTCCTGTAATGTGATACCTTGTACAGTCAGTCCTCCTGTAATGTGCTACCTTGTACAGTCAGTCCTCCTGTAATGTGCTACCTTGTACAGTCAGTCCTCCTGTAATGTGCTACCTTGTACAGTCAGTCCTGTAATGTGCTACCTTGTACAGTCAGTCCTCCTGTAATGCGCTACCTTGTACAGTCAGTCCTCCTGTAATGTGCTACCTTGTACAGTCAGTCCTCCTGTAATGTGCTACCTTGTACAGTCAGTCCTCCTGTAATGTGCTACCTTGTACAGTCAGTCCTCCTGTAATGCGCTACCTTGTACAGTCAGTCCTCCTGTAATGTGCTACCTTGTACAGTCAGTCCTCCTGTAATGTGCTACCTTGTACAGTCAGTCCTCCTGTAATGTGCTACCTTGTACAGTCAGTCCTCCTGTAATGTGCTACCTTGTACAGTCAGTCCTCCTGTAATGTGCTACCTTGTACAGTCAGTCCTCCTGTAATGTGCTACCTTGTACAGTCAGTCCTCCTGTAATGTGCTACCTTGTACAGTCAGTCCTCCTGTAATGTGCTACCTTGTACAGTCAGTCCTCCTGTAATGTGCTACCTTGTACAGTCAGTCCTGTAATGTGCTACCTTGTACAGTCAGTCCTGTAATGCGCTACCTTGTACAGTCAGTCCTGTAATGCGCTACCTTGTACAGTCAGTCCTGTAATGTGCTACCTTGTACAGTCAGTCCTGTAATGCGCTACCTTGTACAGTCAGTCCTCCTGTAATGCGCTACCTTGTACAGTCAGTCCTGTAATGTGCTACCTTGTACAGTCAGTCCTGTAATGCGCTACCTTGTACAGTCAGTCCTGTAATGCGCTACCTTGTACAGTCAGGTGTTCCTGCACAGTCAGGTGTTCCTGCACAGTCAGGTGTTCCTGCACAGACAGGTGTTCCTGCACAGTCAGGTGTTCCTGCACAGTCAGGTGTTCCTGCAGTCAGGTGTTCTTGCACAGACAGATGTTCTTGCAGTCAGGTGTTCCTTCACAGTCAGGTGTTCCTGCACAGACAGGTGTTCCTGCACAGTCAGGTGTTCCTGCACAGTCAGGTGTTCCTGCACAGTCAGGTGTTCCTGCACAGACAGGTGTTCCTGCACAGACAGGTGTTCCTGCACAGTCAGGTGTTCCTGCACAGTCAGGTGTTCCTGCACAGTCAGGTGTTCCTGCACAGACAGGTGTTCCTGCACAGACAGGTGTTCCTGCACAGTCAGGTGCTCCTGCACAGTCAGGTGTTCCTGCACAGTCAGGTGTTCCTGCACAGTCAGGTGTTCCTGCACAGTCAGGTGTTCCTGCACAGACAGGTGTTCCTGCACAGTCAGGTGTTTCTGCACAGTCAGGTGTTCCTGCAGTCAGGTGTTCTTGCACAGACAGGTGTTCCTGCAGTCAGGTGTTCCTTCACAGTCAGGTGTTCCTGCACAGACAGGTGTTCCTGCACAGTCAGGTGTTCCTGCACAGTCAGGTGTTCCTGCACAGTCAGGTGTTCCTGCACAGTCAGGTGTTCCTGCACAGACAGGTGTTCCTGCACAGTCAGGTGTTTCTGTACAGTCAGGTGTTCCTGCAGTCAGGTGTTCTTGCACAGACAGGTGTTCCTGCAGTCAGGTGTTCCTTCACAGTCAGGTGTTCCTGCACAGACAGGTGTTCCTGCACAGTCAGGTGTTCCTGCACAGTCAGGTGTTCCTGCACAGTCAGGTGTTCCTGCACAGTCAGGTGTTCCTGCACAGTCAGGTGTTCCTGCACAGTCAGGTGTTCCTGCACAGTCAGGTGTTCCTGCACAGTCAGGTGTTCCTGCACAGTCAGGTGTTCCTGCACAGTCAGGTGTTCCTGCACAGACAGGTGTTCCTGCACAGTCAGGTGTTCCTGCACAGACAGGTGTTCCTGCACAGTCAGGTGTTCCTGCACAGACAGGTGTTCCTGCACAGACAGGTGTTCCTGCACAGTCAGGTGTTCCTGCACAGTCAGGTGTTCCTGCACAGTCAGGTGTTCCTGCACAGTCAGGTGTTCCTGCACAGTCAGGTGTTCCTGCACAGTCAGGTGTTCCTGCACAGTCAGGTGTTCCTGCACAGACAGGTGTTCCTGCTCAGACAGGTGTTCCTGCACAGTCAGGTGTTCCTGCACAGTCAGGTGTTCCTGCACAGTCAGGTGTTCCTGCACAGTCAGGTGTTCCTGCACAGTCAGGTGTTCCTGCACAGTCAGGTGTTCCTGCACAGTCAGGTGTTCCTGCACAGTCAGGTGTTCCTGCACAGTCAGGTGTTCCTGCACAGTCAGGTGTTCCTGCACAGTCAGGTGTTCCTGCACAGTCAGGTGTTCCTGCACAGTCAGGTGTTCCTGCACAGTCAGGTGTTCCTGCACAGTCAGGTGTTCCTGCACAGACAGGTGTTCCTGCACAGTCAGGTGTTCCTGCACAGACAGGTGTTCCTGCACAGTCAGGTGTTCCTGCACAGACAGGTGTTCCTGCACAGACAGGTGTTCCTGCACAGTCAGGTGTTCCTGCACAGTCAGGTGTTCCTGCACAGTCAGGTGTTCCTGCACAGTCAGGTGTTCCTGCACAGTCAGGTGTTCCTGCACAGTCAGGTGTTCCTGCACAGACAGGTGTTCCTGCACAGACAGGTGTTCCTGCACAGTCAGGTGTTCCTGCACAGTCAGGTGTTCCTGCACAGTCAGGTGTTCCTGCACAGTCAGGTGTTCCTGCACAGTCAGGTGTTCATGCACAGTCAGGTGTTCCTGCACAGACAGGTGTTCCTGCACAGACAGGTGTTCCTGCACAGACAGGTGTTCCTGCACAGTCAGGTGTTCCTGCACAGTCAGGTGTTCCTGCACAGTCAGGTGTTCCTGCACAGTCAGGTGTTCCTGCACAGTCAGGTGTTCCTGCACAGTCAGGTGTTCCTGCACAGTCAGGTGTTCCTGCACAGTCAGGTGTTCCTGCACAGTCAGGTGTTCCTGCACAGTCAGGTGTTCATGCACAGTCAGGTGTTCCTGCACAGACAGGTGTTCCTGCACAGACAGGTGTTCCTGCACAGACAGGTGTTCCTGCACAGTCAGGTGTTCATGCACAGTCAGGTGTTCATGCACAGTCAGGTGTTCCTGCACAGTCAGGTGTTCCTGCACAGACAGGTGTTCCTGCACAGTCAGGTGTTCCTGCACAGTCAGGTGTTCCTGCACAGACAGGTGTTCCTGCACAGACAGGTGTTCCTACACAGACAGGTGTTCCTACACTAAGCCTCTTAACATGCAGATCATTGAGGACAAGCTTATCTATCTTCAGATTATTAAGGTAATAACTAGTTAATATTAAGGTAATAACTAGTTAACTGTTTGTATATACACTTTCTTATGTGGTTGTAAAAATAAAGTTACGAGTTACAATGATACAAAGGAATTGAATATCCTATTAGTAAATGTTATACGCCTTTAATCGAGTTTGTTTTAAAAATTATAGGCTGGATTATAATTTTAGGTAATTTCCTATCTTTCAGTTATGTAATGTGTTATCTTTCACAGTTATGTAATGTGTTATCTTTCACAGTTATGTAATATGTTATTTTTCACAGTTATATAATGTGTTATCTTTCACAGTTATGTAATGTGCTATCTTTCACAGTTATGTAATGTGTTATCTTTCACAGTTATGTAATGTGTTATCTTTCACAGTTATGTAATGTGCTATCTTTCACAGTTATGTAATGTGTTATCTTTCACAGTTATGTAATGTGTTATCTTTCACAGTTATGTAATGTGCTATCTTTCACAGTTATGTAATGTGCTATCTTTCACAGTTATGTAATGTGTTATCTTTCACAGTTATGTAATGTGTTATCTTTCACAGTTATGTAATGTGTTATCTTTCACAGTTATGTAATGTGTTATCTTTCACAGGTATGTAATGTGCTATCTTTCACAGTTATGTAATGTGCTATCTTTCACAGTTATGTAATGTGCTATCTTTCACAGTCCTCTAATGGAGGAAGTGAATGCCTCCAGGCCCCGTGGTCTGGTGGCTAAAGCTCTCGCTTCACATGGTGAGGGTTCGGGTTCGATTCCCGGTGAGGGTAGAAAAATTGGTAGTGTTTCTTTACACCGGTTCTCTATATTTTCCCTCAGTAAAATGGGAACCTGGGAGTTAGTGGACTGGTGTGGGTGGCATCCTGGGACAAAACTGACCTAATTTGCAGGAAATGCTCAGCATAACAAGTAGTTTTGTGTATAGCAGTATGTCATTGATGTCAGCTAGGACTATACCTTGTACATGTATAAATAAAAAATATTATTATTATTATTAATATTTGGGAGTGGACATGCCGGTAGATGGATCTACATATGTCAAGCAAGAACAGAATAGAATAGGTGAGGATGATGATGGGGAGGTTGGTGGTATACTCACCTATTTGTGGTTGCAGGGGTCAATTCACAGTTCCTGGTCCCCCATGTTCCCTGGTCGTTACTAGGTCCACTCTCCTTGCATCTGTGGAAAGAAATTTATCTATGGAGGCAAAATGGGGAACATGCCTGACCAGCTGAGCTGTGGTTCGTACGTCGGGTTTCGTGCGGCCAACAGTAACAGCCTGGTTGATCAGGACCTGATCCACCGCGAGGCCTAGTCATGGACCGGGCCGCGGGGGCGTTGACCCCCGAAACCCTCTCTAGGTATACAACAGGTATAGTGGTGCCGAGACTTTTATAAGGGCGTGTGGTATGAGCTTTCACCTTTCTTAAGTTACAGTAACCTAGCGTTCGATATCTGAAGCCAGGCTGCTGAGGCATTCCCAAGTTATAAATGAAAGGTTTGGAGAAACAGCAGTAACAGCCTGATTGATCAGGCCATGATCCACCGCGAGGCCTGGTCATGGACCAGGCCGCGGGGGCATTGACCTCCGGGACACCCTCCAGGTAGACTTCAGGTGGGTAAGTTGGAAAAAAAAAAAATGGCAAATTTTCCTTTATTATTATATTTAGAGGGAAGTACTGTGCACATACGGGTCATACCTCGCCTGAGAAATGGGAAGCAATCAAGTTCGATCCAAGGAAAGTGAGGTCAACTCTAATTCCTTAGATCAAGAGCCCTTAGCAGCATCAAGGCGACTCTCTTAAGGACTGACTACTCCCTACGGGGTTGTCAACCCCCACACGGTCTTGTAATCTCACAAGCTGTTGTAACACCACGAGATATTTTAACCCCACACTGTTGCAACCCCACATGGGGGCTGGAATATTGCTGCAAACTAACATTCCCTTTTAAGTTGGGCTAAATTACAGGTCTAGAGAATGTAGAGAGAACCTTCACTGCTCGTATAAGTACAGTCAAACACTTAATTTACTGGGAATTTTGAACTCCCATGACCTGTACTCCTTGGAACACAGGAGAGAAAGATACATCATAATTTACACCTGAAAAACCATAGGGGGATTAGTGCCAAATCTGCACACAGAAATCACTCCCTATGAAAGTAAAAAGCTCTTCATTGGCACCCCAACAGAGCAAGGGATGTGCTGAGAGATAACACAAAAAGTGTAAAGGGCCCAAGACTATTCAACAGCCTCCCACCATATATAAAGAGGGATTACTAATAGACCCCTAGCTGTCTTCAAAAGGGAACTAGATAGGTTCCCAGAATCAGTTCCTGATCAGCCAGGCTGTAGTTCATATGCTGTAACAACCTGGTTAATGAGGCCTTGATCCATTAGGATGTCTGGTCTGGGACTCAGCCACATGATGTTGACCCTCGGATCACTTTCCAGGAAGACAGTGTTGTAACTTGGCACATGGCTGTTTGTATTCATGAAGTGCTAAACCCATAGGGGTCATATAGTGCCTGGGGGAATGGGAGTCATTCAGGTTCATTCCATGGAAAGGATGAAAAGTTCCAATTCCTTGAATCAGGAGCTCCCCTCACTGGCATCAAGGAACCACTCATGATGACCATACAGCAATGCTGTGGTTTAAGTTGTGAAGTTAAGGGTTGCTTAAGTTTCTATTATTATTATTATCACACTGGCCGATTCCCACCAAGGAAGGGTGGCCCGAAAAAGAAAAACTTTCACCATCATTCACTCCATCACTGTCTTGCCAGAAAAGTGCTTTACACTACAGTTTTTAAACTGCAACATTAACACCCCTCCCTCAGAGTGCAGGCACTGTACTTCCCATCTCCAGGACTCAAGTCCGGCCTGCCGGTTTCCCTGAACCCCTTCATAAATGTTACTTTGCTCACACTCCAACAGCACATCAAGTATTAAAAACCATTTGTCTCCATTCACTCCTATCAAACACGCTCACGCATACCTGCTGGAAGTCCAAGCCCCTCACACACAAAACCTCCTTTACCCCGTCCCTCCAACCTTTCCTAGGCCGACCCCTACCCCGCCTTCCTTCCATTACAGACTGATACACTCTTGAAGTCACTCTGTTTCGCTCCATTCTCTCTACATGTCCGAACCACCTCAACAACGCTTCCTCAGCTCTCTGGACAACAGTTTTTGTAATCCCGCACCTCCTCCTAACTTCCAAACTACGAATTCTCTGCATTATATTCACACCACACATTGCCCTCAGACATGACATCTCCACTGCCTCCAGCCTTCTCCTTGCTGCAACATTCATCACCCATGCTTCACACCCAAGTCTTAAAGGACTTTCACATTATTATTATTAATATATTCCCAAAAATAACCAATTATTATTATATACATGGGAAAGTGCCAAACCCATTGAGGCAATCCAATTCGATTCGATCAAAGGAAGGGGAGAGTTGCTCCAACTTGTTTGATCAAAAGCCCTGCACTGGCACAGAGATGCCTCCCTTGAAGAGGGCCCTGGATAAAGAGCCCTTCAGCAGCACCATTGTTATTGTAGTAGCAGTATTGGATTCATATTATATATTATATGCATGAAGAGCTAAACCCATGTGGGTTATTCAGTGCACAGTTATTGAGGCTCAATCCTCCATAGAGTAAGCTCAAGACATACATGCTGCCAACTTGTACTTGCCTGGCTGCTTATACTGACAAAAAACAGTAAACTTGTGGGTCGTGGGATGCCAGAGTATCCTACAAAGTACTGACATACTGGGTGTGAATGTGTAATATTGTTGGCTCATTCTCAATGCTTCTACTCAATTATTGGATTCCTGGGAAGCACTAAACATGTAAGGATCATACATCATCTGAGGAATAGCAGGTAATTATGTTTGATCCAAGGTGCCCTTTGGTAAAGGAGTTAGAATTATTATATTAATAGGAAAGACCTAAACCTGTAGGGGTCATATTGCATCTGGAGAATGGGAGGTCATCAGGTTTGATACAAGAAAATGTAATTTGCTCGAACACATACTGGGGATCACCAAGATGAACATTTGTGAAAAATGTTTCCTCAATATCTATGGAAAAATCAATGAAGGAGCAGAGGAGGAGGAGGCAAGAAGAAAGCACAACTAATTGATAAAGGAAGAAACATTGGGAAGAAATAGAGCAGAATTATATGTAAAGTGCAGCCATTCTGCATGCCCATCTTGCTAACCTGAGTGGCACAGACAATGGGCATATAAGTAAAGATTATGAATACCAATAAATTATAATATTCACAAATTAAGTCAAGAGCAATAAAATTTTAAGAAGCTGAAAGATTAAATCAGGAATGAGTCTGATCTGTATAGTTCATATGGCCCTATGATGATAACCAGGATGACTCATATCATGACAGCTGGGTGACTGGAGAAAGAAGGCTCCTTTAGAGTATACCCATATTTGTGAGAACACCAGGGCAGTAGACTATGAAATAAGTTATACTTTCATAGAGGGGGAAATATAGATAAGAATGACAAATGAGTGGGAAAAAGCTCTTCAGAGGCTTAACTGTCTTTTCATGAATAACAGAAGACAGAGACAGGGTGTGCACCTCTTTGTTGGGTATTGGAGGGTAAGACACATGGTGTAAAAGTTTGACAGGTAGGCTGAAGTGTTCTGAAGCATGACAATAATTCCAGCTAGCTGTCTTATATTCAGTAGTGTATGTATAAAGCACCTCTTGCAATATATTGTGTGGGAATGCTTCACATTTCTAGGAAATGTTTGTTTATGGTGAGTGTATGTTCCTAGAAGGCTGGCAGCATGCAGTCAGGTCTTGTGCATCTAACTGACTGACTGTTGTGTGCTGACTAATAAAGATAAATGATCTAGAAAATGAGCATAGGACCTTGTGCAGAACAAATAAACAACAAGAATGATGAAATTAAGCAATTTATTTGAAAGGTGACAAAAGAGAGTGAAAAACAAAGATTGTAAGTCCACTAGACTCACAGGAAACAAGAAACATTAAAAAAAAATTAGCCACATCCACAGACATAAACATCATATGTCATTCACATAAAAACAGTGGTATAAAAATGTTCAATATATTCTCATCTAGATTACCTGAAAAAAGTGTTGAAAATCCTATAATGTATAATGGAAAATGAGAATTAGCCAAATAAATAACTGAAGGACATAATAATTATATTCTATTCTTAAGGGAGAAGCACTAAACCCCTATGGGTCATAGTCCCATTATATATAATGTACAGTATTAATACTTTACAGGTGTATTTCACTTATTTTGTTATGAATATGAACAGTTTATCTGTTCCTTAATTAATCCTGTAGTCATGAGTATCTTGCATAGATTTAGTATTCATGATACTTCCCAGAACATAACACTTTATGAATAACAAATTTATACTGTAGTAGGTTTTTCTCTCATCAATATACTTCAGAAAATAAATAAAATAATTCATGAAAATCATATAGAAGGCAAGTTTATTAAGAATTTTAACTCTCAGAACATTTTCTCAATATGATGTCAGTACAGTACAGTATATGGCACCAAAAAACATAAAATCTCAAAGAACAAATTGCCAGAAGAGACAGAATGCAAATTATGAGCTTAAGTGAGAAATTATTGAAACCAACATAATGAAGACTAGTAACAAAATGATAAAATAATATCATAGTGCTCATTAATAACCCACAAGTCTTCATAACACTTTAGTTATCTATTAGCATAGTGTATATCTCTAATCCCCCTGACTTTGAGCTTCCCCATAATATACAAAAGTTACATTATTATTATTATTATTATCACACCGGCCGATTCCCACCAAGGCAGGGTGGCCCGAAAAAGAAAAACTTTCACCATCATTCACTCCATCACTGTCTTGCCAGAAGGGTGCTTTACACTACAGTTTTTAAACTGCAACATTAACACCCCTCCTTCAGAGTGCAGGCACTGTACTTCCCATCTCCAGGACTCAAGTCCGGCCTGCCGGTTTCCCTGAATCCCTTCATAAATGTTACTTTGCTCACACTCCAACAGCACGTCAAGTATTAAAAACCATTTGTCTCCATTCACTCCTATCAAACACGCTCACGCATGCCTGCTGGAAGTCCAAGCCCCTCGCACACAAAACCTCCTTTACCCCCTCCCTCCAACCCTTCCTAGGCCGACCCCTACCCCGCCTTCCTTCCACTACAGACTGATACACTCTTGAAGTCATTCTGTTTCGCTCCATTCTCTCTACATGTCCGAACCACCTCAACAACCCTTCCTCAGCCCTCTGCTTAATAAAAAGATACTGAAGGTCTTTAATTTACAAAAAAAAAAAAAAAGTTGATTTCCTGTTAATTACCTATTAGTAGTTTCAGAAGCAGAGCTGTGGTCTCCTGTCATCAGTAATATTTTCATCATTTTTGTTTCAACATACCAGCCATCTCCCACTGAGGCAGGGTGACTCAAACAAGAAGAAAATCATAAAATTTTTCTTCCTTTTACATTTAGTAATTTATACAGGAGAGGAGGTTACTAGCTCCTTGTTTCCTGCATATTAGTTGTCTCTTATGTCACACATGGCTTACGGAGGAAGGATATTTTCATTATGGTTGAAGCACTGGAAATAAGTCACTCTGTCTGACTTTTTTGGGTTATCCTAGGTTCTCTACACATATGCTGCTATGTATGATAATTCTATGTAACTGTATTGTGTATACCTGAATAAATTTACTTACTTACTTACACTTATCACTTCCTCTTTCAATTTATTCCATTCTTTCACCATGTGCTTAACACAGAGTAACTTACAAAGGAGTTTTTGTATAGAAAATAATAAAAAAAAGATAATTATGTTCCACATTTACATGGCAGCTGTTGTAAGATGCAATTTTTTCCCTAAGTGCCTCATTCATGAGTGTCATTGCTTGTAAGTTTTGGCATTTAGATTGCAAAAAAAATAGTAAGAAGAGTATCTAAAATTTTTAGCAAACTGACTGATTTTCATGTATTTCTGAACTACCCTTGGTTATTCCTGGGATCTCCGACTCTTTCAATCAATGTTTGCTAAGATTCACCTCTAACTGCCCTAGTTAATTAACTAATCTACAGAGATGCAGTGTCTCTCATACAGACATTTACTAATTGCACTTTTATCAACTCAATCACAGAGTAAAAGCAATAATGACTAAGGGACTGAGAATTTCCTTTAATTCATTTCCCTAAATGCAGTATAGTATAAAAACAATTTTTAAGCATATATGTACAGTATTTTGTTCAGTTATTTACAAAAATATCTGAAAGTATATGAAAAACTAGCAATATTTATGATTTTTTAAAAGTTTCAGAATATTTATTACTAATATTGTACTTTCAATAAAATCTGTTAGTTCATTAAAGATACTGTATAAATAAGAATTTAGCAGTGCCAATGTAAAATTGTAACTCCATAAGGCATGACATAAATTTCTGCTAATTTCAGACTGAACTGCCTTGGTTTGTTATATCTGAAGGTTTAATCATTACAGCAGAACCCCCATATCCACTGATTCAGAATCTGCAGTTTCAGTTATCTATTGTTTACCGTGGCCCAAAAAAAACCTTAATTTTGCTTAATAATGGCCCTAAAGTGCAATAGTAGTGATGCTAGCAGTTCTTCAAAGACTAAGAGAAGCTGTGAAATGCATCCTGTCAGTGAAAAAGTGCTAATTCTAGACTTATTCTGCATAATTTATCAATTAAACTTTATC
The DNA here is from genome assembly GCF_038502225.1 of Cherax quadricarinatus. Lineage (NCBI taxonomy): Eukaryota > Metazoa > Arthropoda > Malacostraca > Decapoda > Parastacidae > Cherax > Cherax quadricarinatus. The sequence goes on from NC_091343.1 coordinate 23,910,221, forward strand.
ATGGGTATGTACGTATGTGAATGAAAAATGACATATATAGTGTTTGCTACTATCCCCGGTAGTTCTTGGAACATATTCCCACAGATATGGGGGTCCTACTGTACTTCACATTTAATCAAACTCAGACAATCAATCATAAAGCCTTTTAAATTCTTCATTTAAGAGTAAAATTGCCTAATCTTAACCAAAAATTTTAATGTTTTTTACAATGATTTATAAAAATATGTGAAATATATAATAATATGGAATGAAAAGGTGTGACACTCCTTACATGCAACCATGACTTATCTGCTCTTTTTTAATTTTCTATGGAGCAAAATGAATTAAAAACATCATAATGTTTTGGAGTTCTACAGCTTTACTCATTGATTAGTCTTGCTTATTTAGGATGCCTACTTATCTAACCACCACACCTTTAATGCTCTCACTCTTAACTGACTAGTTTGCTATATCAATGTGTCTGTCTCCTTTCTGCTATATCTTTTTCCTCACATCTGTTCCACCTCTGCTGTGTAGTACTGCATAATTATTGTGGATTTAGAATTTTCCATGAATTTATTCACTGAGACAGGTCATCATTCCTACATTTTTTCTAGACAAAATGCTACGCAATGTACATAATTTTCCTCATTCATCTTGCATTCCCCCCAAAATAAATCATGCTAAAAATTTAATTAAATTAGTTCCTGTTACACCAGACTTACCAAACTTATAAAAACGGAAGACAATAAATTTCAGATATTTATAACTAGTAGAGTTACCCTTAAAAATACAATCAATTTGATCTCAAACTTTGTACTTCAATATAAAGTTCATTCTAAGTGTTGTGAATGAGGCACTACTATTGTGATTCCTGCACCTAAGTCTGTCTGATCTTGTCCTGGTCCTGAATGGCTGTATCGAGTGCTCAATGTGCGACTGAGGCGTGACAATTCGGATAAGACCTGAGTCAGTAATGAATTAGTTTGCTGTTGTGCTTCTTGTTGCTGTGTTGCATCATCGAGCTTTGCTTCTAGGCGATCAAGTCTATGGAGTATCGCAACATTTTTTTCTAAGCGTTCTAATCTTTGGCATACTTCTTTAACCTCACCTGGTAAAATGACACTATTTGGTACTTCTGTTAATCTCACACATCTTCCTGGTGCTCCATCTGAGGTGGATGGCTTTATTTTATCAACAGCTTCTTCAATTGATTCTTCTAATAAATTGTCATCAATATCCTCAATCTCTTGCTTGAAGTATCTTTGGCTCTTCTTCTTGGGGCTATTACCTGGAAATCTTATTCTTCGTTTCAATTTATTTCTAGCTTCAATATCTAGGGAGAAAATAATTTAAGCTATAATTTATTATAAAAGGTAATACAATGATCTATCACATGATCTCATTAAAATTAATACAAAACTCAATAATGTTTGATCACAATAGAGGAAGGTACAGTATATGCATTCTCTTATTACAGTAAACCTCACAATACAAAATACAATGTGATGTGAATATGTTCAGCTAAGCTAATAATTTATAGGATTTGACTCACTGCTAAAGTGTGAACTAGATAATATCTAAAATACTGTGCATACTTATGGACTCTGCCTTGTTGAAAAAAAAAAACTTATGGGCTTTCAAATGTTATATATACGTATAATGTTTACAAACTATTTGAATGAAGGGACTCAGGAAAAATAGCTAACCAACCATGAGATTTGAATGTTGTGCCTGCACTCTGTAAGAGTGATGGAGGGTAGTGAGGATGTGCATTGGCAAACAATTTTACTGAGGCTACCCAGCCCAGGTAGGAAATGACTGACAAGTTAAGAGAACATATGTGTCGGTGTGAATTTGTGTAAAAAAAAAAGCATACTGTACTATATATAAAAAAAGAATAAGGAAACCGGTTATTATACCTGGTGTGGGAAGTCCTATAACATTCATAATGTGCCTGACCCGAGTGTAGTATGGCCATAACGGCACCGATCCTGTGGCCTCTGCCTCAGCCTTATGATGCTGAAAGCCTATTGCCAGATTGATCCACTTCCTCTTGCACTGCTCTGGTCCTGGCTGATGTCCCTCCATCTTCATCTGGTCTGATACTGTCTGGAGGGGATTTGCATAGTAAATTCTTTTAAAAGTATGCTAAGATCTTTTAGTTTTCCAGTACTACATCTAACCAAAAAAGTAAATGGACAGTTCCTCCAGAACATGAAAGGATAGACAGCAAATTAGATTAATTAACATGGCACTTTCCATACACCAATAAAACTCATTTTAATGTACAAGTACCATTCAATATTTATTGTTCTTATACATTTTATCTAACAATGCAAAATACAATAATCTATTTTAACCCGTAAACAGTCCAAACGTATATATACGTTTTTACCGCTAGTGCCACAAACGTATATATACGTTTTATTTGTCATACATTCAACATTGCCACAATAAGCCAGAGTCACGTAGACATGAGAGAATGGGTGTGTGCACTCACTGTGTGCCATATTAAAATAATTGGGGATGCCTGGGTACCATATGCTCTTTTTTCCTATTAAAAAAAATGATTTTTATTCTCAAAAAAGTTGGGGCACTACGGTAGAGAACGTATATATACGTTTGGACCGTTTACGGGTTAAATGACTGAAACTGTTTAGCAAAAATTTAATAACATACTTTACAGTTTCAATGAGTTGCTAATGTAGCCATCTGTATATGTTAGGGAAATTTGTAAAAAAAAAAAAAACAACCTACCCACTATCTATAAAATTTCACTATTCAAAACACCCCCTCGAGGGACCATTTCAGGTATAAGGGATCATACTGTATAGTATATTAGACCAGTATTTCAATAGCAAATATGGTCACAGCTTTCACTCACCTCCCAAATAGTGCTGTCATTACGGTCTGGGTCTTTATCAGTGAACCAATCTCTAAATTCCAATAACAAGTCAAGGAGTAACTGTACTGACTTGTCTGTCCATTCCATAGGACCTGCAAAGTATCAGTAAAAAAGTGTTTGCAAAGTATATAAGCTATAGAAATATTCATATGTGGGGAAGTACAGTGCCTGCACTCTTAAAGAGTTTTTGAAATGTAGTGTCGGCATGCTTCTGGAAAGACAGTGATGGAGTGAGTGATGATGAAAGTGTTTCTTCTTTGTTGGGTCACCCTACCTCGATGGGAAACAGCCGGTGTGTTAATAAAAATTATTATTTATTATTATTATTATTATTATTATCATTACTTGATTCATGGGAAGTACTAAACCTGTTGGAGTTATTCAGCACTGCATTGTTAAAGGAGGACTGACACGAAGAGTAAACAAGCAGAAGTACTGAAATTGAATACAGAGGCAGAATGAACAAACTTGAGAGTATTTCCTCATCAGCTGTACATGTGAAATTCTTCTTCTTCTTCTTTCAACATACTGGCCATATCCCAATAAGGCAGGGTGGCTCAAAACAAAAAAACAAAAGTTTCTCTTTTTAACTTTAGTAATGTATACAGAAGGGGTTACCAGCCCTTTGCTCCCGGCATTTTAGTCACTTCTTATGACATGCATGGCTTACAGAGAAAGAATTCTGTTCCACTTCCCCATGGAGACATGTGAAATTAAAGGAAGAAATTGCATTAAAAGTGAAGTTTTCCTGGATGAAGGTAAACAGAGTGAGCAGATCATAGGAATCATGAAATCATAATGACACAATTGCAAACAAACCACGGTATGGGTGGGGACTGAACTCGCAGCAAGCGAGTCAAGAAATCCCAGGCCAGTGCATAAGCCACTGGGCCCGATAGCTACAATAAGATTCATCCAACTAGGTATATTTATACCAAATCTGTTCAGTTTTTTGTTTGAAATCGTGTTACTATGATTTCGTGAGTCACAGATGTGACAAATTCTTCGCAATAAAATTTTATTAGAAAAGCAGTCTTTCATCATGATATGACAAGCAACATTACTATTAATGAATAACACTTATACAAATATGAATATTTTACCATCAGAAGTAATATCTGAGAAGTCTTCTTCATCAAGATCATTATGGTTTCCTAAGTCCTTTGACTCTTGCTGGACACGTCTGAAATAAAGAAAATTAATTGTACTGTAATGTATTTCTGCACTGACAAGAAGCAATTAGTGGACTGCAGGATGAGACTTCATCCTTCCTGTGCTGAATGATTCAAACAAAGATAAGTAAATAAATAAATAAATAAATAAACAGACTAGCTCAGTATAAAGAATAAATAATTTAATCCAAATAGTAACAATACTTGTCAGGTACTGTATGTTATGGTTGTAGGTTAATGAAAGCCAGAGTAACAGTAACAAGTGTACCCTCCACGGCCTGGCTCAACAACAACAAAGCTATAAATGAATGAACATAACAAACAGTATTTAATCCTCTCACTGCTCCCAACACCTTATATTCCTCCTTTTCTAAATTACCTTATATTATCACAACAGGTGGAATGGTTACCATACAAAGATAAGCTCATCATCCAAACTACTTACAAATCCAACCTATCTGGAGGTTTGACCACTCTTCTGGAATGCCGGAGAGATGGAGGGTTTGCATTGTCCTGAGGTGCAACCTCTCCTTTTGCACTGCTGTTTTCCTCATCAAAGCTCCCAAGAGGTTCTTCCTGCATATTAACCTGATCCTTAAGTTTATTACCACTATTATCTATTGTGGACAGTTCCTCTAAACCACTGCTTACAGCATCTGGTACTGTTGGAATCAGTGTTTGCTCTCCACTCCTAAACCTTAGCACGAGTTGATGTATATGCCTTTACCATATCATATTACCAAAACCTCTAATTAACACTTTGTACATAATTCCTAATTCCTAATACCTCCACAATCTTCCCTTCCACCCAAGGGTCACCTTTCCCAAAATTTTTGGCATACACAGAATCATCAACTTGAAACTGCCTCACCTCTCCCTGAAGTTCACCAGCAGGCATATTAGGCAATGATTTATATCCCCTATTAATCATCCTTTCTGCTGGTGTCTTACTAGTGGAGGAATGAACAGTTTTCCTATGGTTATATAAGAACCTACATAATATGGTATTGAAAGATCCTTTCGTAAATTTGTGTAATCTTTCCTTCAACATCCTTACTGCCCTGTCTACGCCAGACCATTTGATGATGGATGGTATGGGGCTGGAGTTTCATGTTCAATACTATTCTTAGGAAAGAAGGCTTCCAGCTCTTGTGATACAAAGTATGTGTCATTATCTGACACAACTATGTCTGGTAACCCAAAATTACAAAAGGATTTCCTCAGTAATTCAGTAGTAACTGTGGAAGTCATGGAACTAGTTACTTACACATCTAAGAATTTTGAAAAGGAATCTACAATTACCAAAAAATGTTTGCCCTCAACTGGACCTGCATAGTCTATATGCACTCTAGACCATAGTTTCCCAGTGCTGGGCCAAGATAGTTACAAACATAACAAACAGTATTTAATCCTCTCACTGCTCCCAACACCTTACACTATATTTATGTTCTACTGCACTGCAGAGGCTGCATTTATTCTTTGTATTTATATAACAAAAGCAAGGATTATAGATTGGGTTCAGCACTGTATGACCCTGGTGGGTTTAGTGCTTGGTTGTGATTAAGTATAATAATAATAATACATTGGGTTTACTCTTCATATTTATATAACAAAAGCAATTATAAAAAACATTAAAGATTTTATTTCTTTGCAAAGGTTACAATGTGTAATTTGTTAAGTACAAAGAAAGCCACTATCATGCCAAGGCATTTCGGTTTAATCTTTATATATAAACAACACGAGCATAGATTATATCGTATAATTAAAAATTAACCGCTTATTCTGTCTAGATTTAAGCAGTCTTTAATTATTAGGATTAGTCTGCCCGAAATGCCCCGGCACAATAGGGGGTTCCTTTGTACCTAACACATCAGAATTGTAATTACATACTGTAACCTTTGCAAAGAAATAAAACTTTGTTTTTGTTTTTGTCTTTTACTGTTAGAGCTTCTCTCAGTCAGGTACATGCATGACTTTACATTTGTCTCCAATGTCTCTATGGTACATAATACAATGTCTCTATGGTACATAATACAATGTCTCTATGGCACATAATACAGTGTCTCTATGGTACATAATACAATGTCTCTATGGTACATAATACAATGTCTCTATGGTACATAATACAATGTCTCTATGGTACATAATACAATGTCTCTACGGTACATAATACAATGTCTCTACGGTACATAATATAATGTCTCTACGGTACATAATACAATGTCTCTACAGTACATAATACAATATCTCTATGGTACATAATACAATGTCTGTATGGTACATAATGAAATGTCTCTACGGTACATAATACAATGTCTCTACGGTACATAATACAATGTCTCTACAGTACATAATACAATGTCTCTACGGTACATAATACAATGTCTCTACGGTACATAATACAATGTCTCTACGGTACATAATACAATGCCTCTACGGTACATAATACAATGTCTCTACGGTACATAATACAATGTCTCTACGGTACATAATACAATGTCTCTACGGTACATAATACAATGTCTCTACGGTGCATAATACAATGCAACTTATGTAATAAACTCTCTATTACTTACTTCCTTTGATAACTATGTATCTGATGGGTTAAAAGCACATGTTATCCCAATGAAATTTACATCATACATCTATATAATTCTACTTAAGAAAGGTACAAAAATATAACATTTTTATGACCCTTTTTTTCTCTGCACCATAAAAATTATTAAACTTTTTTTGGCTTAAGCTGAAGTACATACCTTTGTTCTAAAAAAGCCTTGGTGTCGGGATCATCTTTAAGGAAGGAATGGATGTTATCAAAGTAATCAATTCGGTATCCAGTTTTCTCACCAGATAGCTGTTTTTCGAGTACTGCCATATACCGAATCTGTAAGAATAGTGCACGCTAATTAAAACAATATCATAATCATCAGTAGCAAACTGCAAGTGGAAATGACACACAAAACTATTTTCTACACATTTATACTGACAGACTTTTTTAAAATCTGATACAATGCAAAATGACTAGTGTAATCTGCTATACATACATGTACTATACAGAATACTTATTAACCATTAGATTCTCATCAAGAGTTCTCTTTTACACATGAGAAGACTTTCTTCAGAGGCCCAAGACTGTTCAACTGCCTCCCAGCATACATAAGGGGATTACCAATAGACCCCTGGCTGTCTTCAAGCAGGCACTGGACAAGCACCTAAAGTCGGTACCTGACCAGCCGGGCTGTGGTTCATACGTTGGATTGCGTGCAGCCAGCAGTAACAGCCTGGTTGATCAAGCCCTGATCCACCATGAGGCCTGGTCACAGACCGGGCTGCAGGGGTGTTGACCCCCAGAACTCTCTCCAGGTAAACTCCAGATTATGTATTAATAAGATCAAGGAATGTGTATTAATGTTGGGGGTCTGCAGGCCCTCCCACAAGAGATGACTAATATCTTGGCATCTATTTACTGTTGAGTAAAAGGACACAAGTGCAACTAATGTGACATTTTATTGTTGCAACGTTTCGCTCTCCAGGAGCTTTATCAAGTCATTTTGTTGCCACAATAAAATGTCACATTAGTTGCACTCATGTCCTTTTACTCACCTTATTGTCAGTAATTCTACCAACATTAATACAATCTATTTACTGCCAGATAAACAGGAACAGCAGGTGTAATGATTTCCTTAATCGCCTCGGATTAATCATAAAAAACTGACTTTCTCACAGTCAAATACAACTATGATAACTGCTCCAAAGTTTACTAGCTTGATGAGAAAGTATATAAAAAGAATCATATTACCAAGGTATACAAATAAAAATATGCTGATGACCTTACATACATTATAATTAAGACTTATACTTATCTGTTCATCCTTATCACCAACCTAAATTGTGGGATAATGAAATTTCTACCCAATTACTGAGATTTGTACTAACCTGTTCATGCCCATCACCAACTTATGAACTATGGGATAATGATATTTCTACCAATAAGTGCTTATCCTTTGATGGACTCTTCTTTCGTCTTCTGGAGTGATTCAACTTCAAAAGCTTTATGACACAACATGCATCCAATCAAATATTGAAACTATTATTTTTTCTAACTTGACAACAGATTTCAATCATTGTGTACTATTTTTAAAACACTGTCTTAAAATCCCAAAAAACACAAAATAAACTAGAGAGGAAACAAAACAGCACCTTCAAGTTCCTCCACTTCCGGTCACAGTCATCACCTGTGACAGAAAAACCGTCATGTGCCAGTTTTGATGCAATTTCCTTCCAGATGAATTTCTTTTTGCGTGATCCATTGCCAAACTCCTGCCAGTGTACTCCAACATAGGTCACCAGGTTCATCACATCCTCGTGTCCCCAGTGTATTCTGCCTTCTCGTTCCTCTGATGCTTGCACCACTGACCGACCTATGGATACTGTGGAATGAGAATTTTTAGACAGAGATAACTGATACAGTATTTCAAGATTCAAACAATACTAGTTTTGTATAGTACATGTATTAGATATGCATAGAGGTGATGCATGTGTAATGCAAAATGCCTGTGTGTAGGATAAGTTATAATGTAATAATTTTTACCTGGAAGAGTACTAAAATAGTCAAATTTCGGTAGTACCGTACTCGGAACGTAACCCTAATTTTTCTATACGTATGTTCTTCACTTTGCACAACACTGTTTTATACAGTGCAGTGATTTTCGAGAACACACCCTTGCATATTATGAAAAGGTTTACTGTTAATATGCAGGTTAACAGAGGATGAATATTGCAGGCTGGCGAAGACTGAATATAACTGACTAGTAAAAACTGAAGAAAGCTTGATAGAGTCTGAATATAGCAGAATAACACAGGATGAGTATAGCAGAGTTACAGAGGCTGGATATAGCAGGCTGTTCAAAAAAACTTGCCTTGATGTTGGTGAGGTGTTCTTGATCAAGGGAATTGGAACTGCCCTGCACTTTCTTACATTAAACCAAACTGCCTCTCATTCTCCTTTCCTCAGACACTGTATGACCACAAAATGTTTAGTGCTTCCCAATAATAATAATAATAATAATAATAATAATAATAATAATAATAATAATAATAATAATAATAATAATAATAATAATAATAATAATAATAATAATAATAATAATAATAATATAGCAGGGTAGCAGAAGCTAAATATAGCAAGTTAGCCATGGTTTAGTATAGCAGGTTAGCAAAAACTAAATATAGCAGGTCAGCAGAGGCTGAGTGTGGTAGATTAGGAGAGGCAGAAGACAGCATGTTTGTGAAGGCTGAGTACAGCAGGTTAGCAGTGGATGAGGATAGAAAAAGTTGAGTATAGCACGTAGCAATGGCTAAGTATATTATTATTATTGCATTAACGAGAGGAAGCGCTAAACCAGTTAGGGAATGAGAGGAAATATGGTTCGAGGCAAGAAAAGGGAGGTCAGGTCCAATTCCTTGGATCAAAAGCCCCTAGCAAGCATCACGGAACTTCCCCTGAGGAGAAAGGCTAAGTATAGCAGACTAGCAGAGGGCGAGTAGAACATAGTAGATGGGTAGAGGCTGAATGTAGCAGGTTAGCAAAGGATGAATTTAACAGGTTAGCAGAGACTGAGTATAGTGGATTATCAAAGGCTGGGTATAGCTGGCTAGCCACAGTTAAGTATAGTGGGTTAGCAAAGCTGAGCATAGCAGGTTAGCAGAGGCTGAGTCGAATAAAGCATGTTAGCAAAGGCTGAGTAAGCACAGGATGAGTGAAAAAGAGACTAAGCATAGCGGGTTAGCAAAGCCTGAGCATAGGAGGACTGCAGTGGGTAAGTATAGGACGTTAACAGAAGCTAAAAATAACAGATACTCCAAAGCTGAATATAGCAGGTTAGCGGAGGCCGAGAAGCGGCCATTGTTGGCTCTTTGGCTGTGTAGCTAAAATAGCTAAACCGAGCAGCAGTCTCACCCACACTAACTCCACCAAAAACCATCACAAAACCACCTTCTATCACCTACCCTTCCTCAGTCCCTTCTTGTTCATAGTGTAGGGTACACGGTCGTCGAGGCAGACACACAATCACTATATAAGAGCACAATGAAAGTTAGTGTAGGGTGAGTAGCGCTCCGCTAAGCTGGCTGGTGAGTCGCTTCTCGACTCTCACTTGACTCTTCCTTCACAAATATAATACTAATATTCTTATTATTATTAACCTTATTATTATTAATTAAGGGAGTACATTTTCAATTATGCGACAACCCCCCATCAAGTACTTGGCTTTATACAAGTTAGCAATTGTTATAATCATCGGAGAGCGCTAAACTCGTTGGATTATACAGGTTCTGTGGGGAGGGGGATGGAAGGTATTCTGACTCAGTTTAGGGAACTGAAGCACATCCAATTCCCTAGATCAAGAGCCCCTCACCAGCATCAAGGAACCTTCTTTGATGGGACAAGTTAGCAAGCGCTTAGCAAGGACCCCCAATGGAAATACAAGGACCTCAGTGGAAATACAAAGACCCCCAATGGAAATAAAGGACCCCAGTGGAAGTAGAAATACAAGGACCCCCATTGCCATTGGTAATAAGTTACTTTTTCTGGCTTTCTTGAGTTATCTTAGGTGATATACACTATGTACGATAATTGTACTTATGGTGTAAGATAAGATTTCGTTCGGATTTTTAACCCCGGAGGGTTAGCCACCCAGGATAACCCAAGAAAGTCAGTGCGTCATCGAGGACTGTCTAACTTATTTCCATTGGGGTCCTTAATCTTGTCCCCCAGGATGCGACCCATACCAGTCGACTAACACCCAGGTACCTATTTGCTGCTAGGTGAACAGGACAACAGGTGTAAGGAAACGTGTCGGAATGTTTCCACCCGCCGGGAATCGAACCCGGGCCCTCCGTGTGTGAAGCGGGAGCTTTAGCCACCAGGCCACCGGGGCACCTCACCAGGCCACCGGGGCACCCCACCAGGCCACCGGGGCACCTGTACCTAAATAAACTTACTTAGGCCAAGACCATATATATATATATATATATATATATATATATATATATATATATATATATATATATATATATATATATATATATATATATATATATATATATATATATATATATATATATATTCAACAAGTCGGCCGTCTCCCACCGAGGCAGGGTGACCCAAAAAAGAAAGAAAATCCCCAAAAAGAAAATACTTTCATCATCATTCAACACTTTCACCACACTCGCATTATCACTGCTTTTGCAGAGGTGCTCAGAATACAACAGTTCAGAAGCATATACGTATAAAGATACACAACATATCCCTCCAAACTGCCAATATCCCAAATCCCTCCTTTAAAGTGCAGGCATTGTACTTCCCATTTCCAGGACTCAAGTCCGACTATATGAAAATAACCGGTTTCTCTGAATCCCTTCACTAAATATTACCCTGCTCACACTCCAACAGATCGTCAGGTCCCAAGTATCATTCGTCTCCATTCACTCCTATCTAACACGCTCACGCACGCTTGCTGGAAGTCCAAGCCCCTCGCCCACAAAACCTCCTTTACCCCCTTTTTCCAACCCTTTCGAGGACGACCCCTACCCCTCCTTCCTTCCCCTATAGATTTATATGCTTTCCATGTCATTCTACTTTGATCCATTCTCTCTAAATGACCAAACCACCTCAGGAACCCCTCTTCTGCCCTCTGACTAATGCTTTTATTAACTCCACACCTTTTCCTAATTTCCACACTCCGAATTTTCTGCATAATATTTACACCACACATTGCCCTTAGACAGGACATCTCCACTGCCTCCAACCGTCTCCTCGCTGCTGCATTTACCACCCAAGCTTCACATCCATATAAGAGTGTAGGTACTACTATACTTTCATACATTCCCTTATTTGCCTCCATAGATAACGTTTTTTGACTCCACATATACCTCAACGTACCACTCACCTTTTTTCCCTCATCAATTCTATGATTAACCTCATCCTTCATAAATCCATCCGCCGACACGCCAACTCCCAAGTATCTGAAAACATTCACTTCTTCCATACTCCTCCTCCCCAATTTGATATCCAATTTTTCTTTATCTAAATCATTTGATACCCTCATCACCTTACTCTTTTCTATGTTCACTTTCAACTTTCTACCTTTACACACATTCTCAAACTCATCCACTAACCTTTGTAATTTTTCTTTAGAATCTCCCACAAGCACAGTATCATCAGTAAAAAGTAACTGTGTCAATTCCCATTTTGAATTTGATTCCCCATAATTTAATCCCACCCCCTCTCCCGAACACCCTAGCATTTACTTCTTTTACAACCCCATCTATAAATATATTAAACAACCATGGTGACATTACACATCCCTGTCTAAGACCTACTTTTACGGGGAAGTATTCTCCCTCTCTTCTACACACCCTAACCTGAGCCTCACTATCCTCATAAAAGCTCTTTACAGCATTTAGTAACTTACCACCTATTCCATATACTTGCAACGTCTGCCACATTGCTCCTCTATCCACTCTATCATATGCCTTTTCTAAATCCATAAATGCAATAAAAACTTCCCTACCTTTATCTAAATACTGTTCACATATATGCTTCAATGTAAATACTTGATCTACACATCCCCTACCCACTCTGAAGCCTCCCTGCTCATCCGCAATCCTACATTCTGTCTTACCTCTAATTCTTTCAGTTATAACCCTACCGTATACTTTTCCTGGTATACTCAGTAAACTTATTCCTCTATAATTTTTACAATCTCTTTTGTCTCCTTTCCCTTTATATAAAGGGACTATACATGCTCTCCGCCAATCCCTAGGTACCTTCCCCTCTTTCATACATTTATTAAACAAAAGTACCAACCACTCCAACACTATATCCCCCCCTGCTTTTAACATTTCTGTCATGATCCCATCAGTCCCAGCTGCTTTACCCCCTTTCATTCTACGTAATGCCTCGCGTACCTCCCCCACACTTACATTCTGCTCTTCTTCACTCTTAAAAGATGGTATACCTCCCTGGCCACTGCATGAAATTACCGCCTCCCTTTCTTCCTCAACATTTAAAAGTTCCTCAAAATATTCTCGCCATCTACCATGGGAAAACCTGGGTAGCCACAGCCACTCAAGAGGGAGAGGTTTTTTAGTGCCAGGAAGGAAAAAAACTGGCAGAAAATGACAGAGATAGTACACCAAATCCAGTCATTCCTGGAGTGGAACCACAGTCGATGGCCTCCACTCCAAACCAACAGATACAGATACTAATGCCGGAAAAAAAATCCCCCCCCTGTACCAACAATACCACCAGTCCGATGACATTCTTCTTTGCAAATATACAGGGTCTAAAGCCAGCAACAAACAACAAAATACCTTTCATCCGTGGACTGCTTGCAGAGGCAAAGGCAATGTTCGCGGCTTTCACTGAGACCCACATAAAGGATCACTTGGACAACGAAATATGGATCCCAGGTTACAACCTATACAGATGTGACAGAGTGAACAGGCAAAAGGGGGAGGGGTTGGCCTGTACATTGCAGAGTCACTTGTTTGCACAGAACTGCTTAATGCCTCAAATGATGTAGTGGAAGTTTTAGCAGTAAAGGTCGAGAACCAAAACTTAGTCATTGTGGTAGTCTACAAGCCTCCGGATGCAACATCCCAGCAATTCCAGGAACAGCTGTTAAAAATTGACCACTGTCTGGAAAATCTTCCAGCTCCTGCACCCAACATCTTGCTCCTGGGGGATTTCAACTTAAGGCACCTAAAATGGAGGAATATAGCAAATAATATTGTTGCAGTAATAACACCAGGAGGCAGCTCTGATGAAAACTCACACTCACACGAGCTTTTAAATCTCTGCACAAAATTCAATTTAAACCAGCAAATAATAGAGCCTACTAGACTGGAGAATACACTAGACCTCATCTTCACTAACAATGATGATCTGATAAGAAATGTCACCATATCAAAAACAATATACTCAGACCACAACATAATTGAGGTTCAGACATGTATGCGTGGAGCCCCAGACCGATATAATGAGACTAGTCACTAGGGAGCATTCACCAAATTCAACTTCAATAACAAAAACATAAAGTGGGACCAAGTAAACCAAGTCCTAACCGATATAAGCTGGGAAGATATACTAAGCAACACAGACCCCAACTTATGCCTAGAACAGATTAACTTGGTGGCACTCGATGTATGCATAAGGCTTATTCCTTTAAGAAAAAGGAGGAGTAGATGTAAAATAGAAAGAGACAGGCGCTCACTTTACAGGCGACGGAAAAGAATAACAGAGCGGCTAAAAGAGGTCAATATATCTGAAATGCGTAGGGAGACACTGGTCAGAGAAATAGCAAGCATCGAACTTAAGCTGAAGGAATCTTAGAGGAGTCAGGAATCGCGGGAAGAACTAAAAACCATAAATGAAATCGAAAGAAACCCAAAGTATTTCTTCTCCTATGCCAAATCAAAGTCGAGAACAACGTCCAGTATTGGGCCCCTACTTAAACAAGATGGGTCCTACACAGATGACAGCAAGGAAATGAGTGAGCTACTCAAGTCCCAATATGACTCAGTTTTTAGCAAGCCGCTAACCAGACTGAGAGTCGAAGATCAAAATTAATTTTTTATGAGAGAGCCACAGAATTTGGTTAACACAAGCCTATCCGATGTTATCCTGACGCCAAATGACTTCGAACAGGCGATAAATGACATGCCCATGCACTCTGCCCCAGGGCCAGACTCATGGAACTCCGTGTTCATCAAGAACTGCAAGAAGCCCCTATCACGAGCCTTTTCCATTCTATGGAGAGGGAGCATGGACACGGGGGTCGTCCCACAGTTACTAAAAACAACAGACATAGCCCCACTCCACAAAGGGAGCAGTAAAACAACAGCAAAGAACTACAGACCAATAGCACTAACATCCCATATCATAAAAATCTTTGAAAGGGTCCTAAGAAGCAAGATCACCACCCATCTAGAAACCCATCAGTTACACAACCCAGGTCAACATGGGTTTAGAACAGGTCGCTCCTGTCTGTCTCAACTATTGGATCACTACGACAAGGTCCTAAATGCACTAGAAGACAAAAAGAATGCAGATGTAATATATACAGACTTTGCAAAAGCCTTCGACAAGTGTGACCATGGCGTAATAACGCACAAAATGCGTGCTAAAGGAATAACAGGAAAAGTAGGTCGATGGATCTACAATTTCCTCACTAACAGAACACAGAGAGTAGTCGTCAACAGAGTAAAGTCCGAGGCAGCTACGGTGAAAAGCTCTGTTCCACAAGGCACAGTACTCGCTCCCATCTTGTTCCTCATCCTCATATCCGACATAGACAAGGATGTCAGCCACAGCACCGTGTCTTCCTTTGTAGATGACACTCGAATCTGCATGACAGTGTCTTCCATTGCAGACACTGCAAGGCTCCAGGCGGACATCAACCAAATCTTTCAGTGGGCTGCAGAAAACAATATGAAGTTCAACGATGAGAAATTTCAATTACTCAGATATGGTAAACACGAGGAAATTAAATCTTCATCAGAGTATAAAACAAATTCTGGCCACAAAATAGAGCGAAACGCCAACGTCAAAGACCTGAGAGTGATCATGTCGGAGGATCTCACCTTCAAGGACCATAACATTGTATCAATCGCATCTGCTAGAAAAATGACAGGATGGATAATGAGAACCTTCAAAACTAGGGAGGCCAAGCCCATGATGACACTCTTCAGGTCACTTGTTCTATCTAGGCTGGAATATTGCTGCACACTAACAGCACCTTTCAAGGCAGGTGAAATTGCTGACCTAGAAAATGTACAGAGAACTTTCACGGCGCGCATAACGGAGATAAAACACCTCAATTACTGGGAGCGCTTGAGGTTCCCAAAACTGTATTCCCTGGAACGCAGGCGGGAGAGATACATGATTATATACACCTGGAAAATCCTAGAGGGACTAGTATCGAACTTGCACACGAAAATCTCTCACTACGAAAGCAAAAGACTTGGCAGACGATGCAACATCCCCCCAATGAAAAGCAGGGGTGTCACTAGCACGTTAAGAGACCATACAATAAGTGTTAGGGGCCCGAGACTGTTCAACTGCCTCCCAGCATACATAAAGGGGATTACCAACAGACCCCTGGCAGTCTTCAAGCTGGCACTGGACAAGCACCTAAAGTCGGTTCCTGACCAGCCGGGCTGTGGCTCGTACGTTGGTTTGCGTGCAGCCAGCAGCAACAGCCTGGTTGATCAGGCTCTGATCCACCAGGAGGCCTGGCCACAGACCGGGCCGCGGGGGCGTTGACCCCCGGAACTCTCTCCAGGTAACTCCAGGTCCAGGTAATACCTCCCTCTCCCCATCTACTAACTCCCCTACTCTGTTTTTAACTGACAAATCCATACTTTCCCTAGGCTTTCTTAACTTGTTTAACTCACTCCAAATTTTTTTCTTATTTTCATTAAAATTTCTTGACAGTGCCTCTCCCACTCTTTCATCTGCTCTCCTTTTGCACTCTCTCACCACTCTCTTCACCTTTCTTTTACTCTCCATATACTCTGCTCTTCTTATAACACTTCTGCTTTGTAAAAACCTCTCGTAAGCTACCTTTTTCTCTTTTATCACACCCTTTACTTCATCATTCCACCAATCACTCCTCTTTCCTCCTGCCCTCACCCTCCTATAACCACAAACTTCTGCCCCACATTCTAATACTGCATTTTTAAAACTATTCCAACCCTCTTCAACCCCCCCCACTACTCATCTTTGCACTAGCCCACCTTTCTGCCAATAGTCGCTTATATCTCGCCCGAACTTCCTCCTCCCTTAGTTTATACACTTTCACCTCCCTCTTACTTGTTGTTGCCACCTTCCTCTTTTCCCATCTACCTCTTACTCTAACTGTAGCTACAACTAAATAATGATCCGATATATCAGTTGTCCCTCTATAAACATGTACATCCTGGAGCCTACCCATCAACCTTTTATCCACCAATACATAATCTAACAAACTACTTTCATTACGTGCTACATCATACCTTGTATATTTATATATCCTCTTTTTCATAAAATATGTATTACTTATTACCAAATTTCTTTCTACACATAGCTCAATTAAAGGCTCCCCATTTACATTTACCCCTGGCACCCCAAATTTACCTACTACTCCCTCCATAACATTTTTACCCACTTTAGCATTGAAATCCCCAACCACCATTACTCTCACACTTGATTCAAAACTCCCCACGCATTCACTCAACATTTCCCAGAATCTCTCTCTCTCCTCTACACTTCTCTCTTCTCCAGGTGCATACACGCTTACTATAACCCACTTTTCACATCCAATCTTTATTTTACTCCACATAATCCTTGAATTTATACATTTGTAGTCCCTCTTTTCCTGCCATAGCTTATCCTTCAACATTATTGCTACTCCTTCTTTAGCTCTAACTCTATTTGAAACCCCTGACCTAATCCCATTTATTCCTCTCCATTGAAACTCTCCCACCCCCTTTAGCTTTGTTTCACTTAAAGCCAGGACATCCAGTTTCTTCTCATTCATAACATCCACAATCATCTCTTTCTTATCATCTGCACAACATCCACGCACATTCAGACTTCCCACTTTGACAATTTTCTTCTTATTCTTTTTAGTAATCTTTACAGGAAAAGGGGTTACTAGCCCATTGTTCCCGGCATTTTAGTTGACTTTTACAACACGCATGGCTTACGGAGGAAAGATTCTTATTCCACTTCCCCATGGATATAAAAGGAAAAGTAATAAGACCAAGAACTATTAAGATAAAATCAAAGAAAACTCAGATGAGTGTGTATAAATAAATGTGTACATGTATGTGTAGTGTGACCTAAGTGTAAGTAGAAGTAGCAAGACATGCCTGTAATCTTGCATATTTATGAGACAGACAAAAGACACCAGCAATCCTACCATCATGTAAAACAATTACAGGCTTTCGTTTTACACTCACTTGGCAGGACGGTAGTACCTCCCTGGGTGGTTGCTGTCTACCAACCTACTACCTACATATATATATATATATATATATATATATATATATATATATATATATATATATATATATATATATATATACTATATATATATATATACTATATATATATATATATATATATATATATATATATATATATATATATATATATATATATATATATATATATATATATATATATATACTATATATATATATATATATATATATATATATATATATATATATATATATATATATATATATATATATATATATATATATATATATATATATATATATATATATATATATATATATATATATACTATATATATATATATATATATATATATATATATATATATATATATATATATATATATATATATATATATATATATATATGCAATAAGATCACAGTAAACAGGTGATTTCAGAATATGCAAAACAACCACTCTGAAAGAATAAAGAAATTCCAAGCGCTTTCGTGACTACTCATATTATCAAGGAACTATGAAAGTAAAGCATCCAAGGAAGGTACATAAGGGGGTCTGGCCAACACCTCACTATCAGATCCCACAACGGTTAAACACCTGACGCGCGCCGACCCAACTGGACAGGTCCTTTGCACAACCACCAACAAACTATTCTACCCAAGAAAATTTTTAAAATTATTATTTGTCCAGTGTATTATTAAATTCTTCCCAAATTCTATTAATTATAAATGGATCTAATTTATATAAACCAAAGGAAATATTCATATTATTGTCAAAACTGCTTTTTATAAAACAAGATTCAATTATATTCCTGTCGACCATGGACTTGCTTGATACTACTTTCTCAACTTTTTGAAAATCAATTGGATGGTTAAAATCTCTTACATGAATAAATAGAGCATTGGAATCTTGTCCAGTTCTAATGCTATATTTATGTTGTTTTAATCTTAGTTCGAGATTTTTACCAGTTTGACCGTAATAAACTTTATCGCAAATTTTACAAGGAATCTTATAGACACATCCATCAGCATTTTGGGGGGAATTCTTTATCAAGAGTTTTTTTTACTGTATCAAGATTTTTGAATACAACTTTAATATTAAAAGTCTTAAGAAGAAAAGGCATATCAACCAAGTTTTCATGGTAAGGGAGAACCAACATATTTTTAGTTGAATAAGGCAGGTTGTTCCTTTTTGGATTGTAAAAAGTATTTCTAGCAACTTTAAAAGATTTATCAATTTATCAATACCCAAGAAATGTAATTCAAAGTTTATTCTCTATAAGGATTACAATGCTGAGTTTACAGAATTTGGTTATTGTGTGGTTTACATGTAGTAAAATAATAATTACAGAGTGTACCACTAGAACACCTAGCATGGCTAGGCATTTCGGGCAGATAAATCTTTTAAAGTTGCTTGGAATTTCTCTATTCTTTCAGAGTGGTTATTTTGCATATATATATATATATATATATATATATATATATATATATATATATATATATATATATATGTATATATATATATATATATATATATATATATATATATATATATATATATATATATATATATATATATATATATATATATATATATATATATATATATATATATATATATATATATATAGTAAAATTTTAAATTTGTGCTGGTAAACTTATTTATAGATTGCCTTATATATAAAATCTTGCCCATCGTATATGTCTATTCCTATTTTTATTATTAACATCAATAGATATATCGTAATCCTGGAGTTTACCTGGAGTTTACCTGGCTACTTTTCACCTAACCCATAGTAAGTTTATTTCGGCACAGGTACACATAAGTACAATTAACATACATAGTATAAACTACCTAGAAATAACATATAAAAGTCAGACAGTGATTTATTTAAATTAGGGTTCTTGTAACTCCATAGGTTTTCTTACACAGTTTTATTTTGCCTTGGTTATGACTTCTAGCTGTGACTGCGACTCTCATTACTTAAGTAACGTAAGATATTCTGCTAGCTGGCTGACACTCCTTTCCTGTCATACATCACACAGCATCCCTTGCTTCATCACACAGGATGGTCTTCCTGTCATACATCACACAGCATCACTTGCTTCATCACACAGGATGGTCTTCCTGTCATACATCACACAGCATCACTTGCTTCATCACACAGGATGGTCTTCCTGTCATACATCACACAGCATCCCTTGCTTCATCACGCAGGATGGTCTTCCTGTCATACATCACACAGCATCCCTTGCTTCATCACACAGGATGGTCTTCCTGTCATACATCACACAGCATCACTTGCTTCATCACACAGGATGATCTTCCTGTCATACATCACACAGCATCACTTGCTTCATCACACAGGATGGTCTTCCTGTCATACATCACACAGCATCACTTGCTTCATCACACAGGATGGTCTTCCTGTCATACATCACACAGCATCACTTGCTTCATCACACAGGATGATCTTCCTGTCATACATCACACAGCATCACTTGCTTCATCACACAGGATGGTCTTCCTGTCATACATCACACAGCATTTCTTGCTTCATCACACAGGATGGTCTTCCTGTCATACATCACACAGCATCACTTGCTTCATCACGCAGGATGGTCTTCCTGTCATACATCACACAGCATCACTTGCTTCATCACACAGGATGGTCTTCCTGTCATACATCACACAGCATCACTTGCTTCATCACACAGGATGGTCTTCCTGTCATACATCACACAGCATCACTTGCTTCATCACACAGGATGATCTTCCTGTAATACTCCACACAAGGGTTTTATCATCCTTCATCACACAGAATGGTTTTCCCATAATATTCCACGCACGAAGGTTTCCCTAGCATGCTTCATCACACATGATGGTTTTTCCCTTAGAACAAGAACCCTTCACCAGCACCACTGAGGAATTCTCGAGTCAGTGAAGGGATTCCCTTTCCTTCACGAGTTATGGAAGGGATTCCCTTTCTCTTTACGAGTCAGTGAAGGGATTCCCTTCCCTTCACGAGTCATGGCAGGTATTCCCTTTCCTTCACGAGTCAGTGGGGATTCCCTTCCCTTCAAGAGTCATGGCAGGGATTCCCTTTCCTTCACGAGTCATGGAAGGGATTCTTTTCCCTTCACGAGTCAGTGGGATTCCCTGCCCTTCACGAGTCAGTGGGGATTCCCTTCCCTTCACGAGTCAGTGGAGATTTCCTTCCCTTCACGAGTCAGTGAAGGGGTTGTTGAATTTCCAGTCAGTCGCCACAAATGGCCTTCAGGAAAATTTAGGTCAGCATATTTATGTCACTCCTCTTTGTGTTCATGATGATGTGACATAAAAAATGAATTTTTATTTTTAACGCAACAGTATCAGCAGTAGTGGCACTAACAACAGCAGAGATAGCAGAATAACAACAACGACAACCGCAGAAACGTCAGCAACAGCAACAGGCGTAACTGTAAATGTGTGAAGCTGTAACAGTATCAGTAGCAGTCTTAATAACTGCGCCAACAGTAGTAATATCAGAGGCAGCAGTAACTGCATCATCAATAGCTGTCACAGCATCATCAATAGCTGTCACAGCATCATCAGTTGCTGTCACAGCATCATCAGTAGCTGTCACAGCATCATCAGTAGCTGTCACAGCATCATCAATAACTCACAGCATCATCAATAGCTGTCACAGCATCATCAATAGCTGTCACAGCATCATCAGTTGCTGTCACAGCATCATCAGTAGCTGTCACAGCATCATCAGTAGCTGTCACAGCATCATCAATAACTCACAGCATCATCAATAGCTGTCACAGCATCATCAATAGCTGTCACAGCATCATCAGTTGCTGTCACAGCATCATCAGTAGCTGTCACAGCATCATCAGTAGCTGTCACAGCATCATCAATAACTCACAGCATCATCAATAACTGTCACAGCATCACCAATAGCTGTCACAGCATCATCAATAGCTGTCACAGCATCATCAATAGCTGTCACAGCATCATCAATAACTGTCACAGCATCATCAATAGCTGTCACAGCATCATCAATAGTTGTCACAGTAGTAGCAGCATCAACGACAGTAGCAGCATATACAACAATAGCAGTATCAACAATATCAGCAACAACAGTAGCAACAGAAGCAACAACAGTAACAACAGCAGCAACAATAACAACATCATCAATATCAGCAACACCAGTAGCAACAATATCAGCAACAACAATGGAAGAATCAACAACTATAGTAGCAACAAAAGTAGCATGATCAACAGCGTCAATAGTAACAGTGACAACAGTTTTAACAGTAACAGAAGCAGCAGTCACGCCAGCAGAATGACATAACATCCTTGAGCTGACTGTAGACCAGAATGCTTCTGTCATGTCCACAAGGCTGGCTACCTTTTCCTACCATATCTCCCCCCCCACTACCAGGCTGGCTACCTTTCCCTATCATATCTCCCCCCCACTACCAGGCTGGCTACCTTTCCCTACCATATCTCCCCCCCCACTACCAGGCTGGCTACCTTTTCCTACCATATCTCCCCCCCACTACCAGGCTGGCTACCTTTCCCTACCATATCTCCCCCCCCACTACCAGGCTGGCTACCTTTCCCTACCATATCTCCCCCCCCACTACCAGGCTGGCTACCTTTTCCTACCATATCTCCCCCCCCACTACCAGGCTGGCTACCTTTCCCTACCATATCTCCCCCCCCCACTATCAGGCTGGCTACCTTTACCTACCATATCTCCCCCCCCACTACCAGGCTGGCTACCTTTTCCTACCATATCTCCCCCCCCCCACTACCAGGCTGGCTGCCTTTCCCTACCATATCTCCCCCCCCACTACCAGGCTGGCTACCTTTTCCTACCATATCTCCCCCCCCACTACCAGGCTGGCTACCTTTTCCTACCATATCTCCCCCCCACTACCAGGCTGGCTACCTTTTCCTACCATATCTCCCCTCCCACTACCAGGCTGGCTACCTTTCCCTACCATATCTCCCCCCCACTACCAGGCTGGCTACCTTTTCCTACCATATCTCCCCCCCCCACTATCAGGCTGGCTACCTTTCCCTACCATATCTCCCCCCCCCCACTACCAGGCTGGCTACCTTTTCCTACCATATCTCCCCCCCCCCACTACCAGGCTGGCGACCTTTCCCTACCAGATCTCCCCTCCCACTACCAGGCTGGCTACCTTTCCCTACCATATCTCCCCCCCACTACCAGGCTGGCTACCTTTCCCTACCATATCTCCCCCCCCACTACCAGGCTGGCTACCTTTCCCTACCATATCTCCCCCCCCACTACCAGGCTGGCTACCTTTCCCTACCATATCTCCCCCCCCACTACCAGGCTGGCTACCTTTTCCTACCATATCTCCCCCCCCACTACCAGGCTGGCTACCTTTTCCTACCATATCTCCCCCCCCCACTACCAGGCTGGCTACCTTTCCCTATCATATCTCCCCCCCCACTACCACTGTCTCCCACAACCACCATATCAACCACTACCTGCTATCCCTCACCCCTAGTATGTCATTACTGTTGATATATATAGGTCTACTGCTGCCCCTGTTCACCACCTGTTGCGGGGTCGCATCCTAGGGGGTAAAAAGCCAAATAATTATGGAACTAAGCCACTCTGCTTGGCTTTCCTGGGTTATCCAAGGCTACTAACCCTCCTAGTTATTAATCAGAATGAAATCTTATTCTGCATAGGTGTGAATGAAAATAAGTCACTTTGACTATTTTGAGTTATCCTAGGTGGGTTACACTTTGATAACTGTACTGATGCGTACCTGTGCCTAAACAAATTTACTTGCAGGCTTGGGCCAGGAAGAAGGCTGGGGTTCTCCTCAATATCTGTTGCATTGACATTAATAAGATAAAATAAGATTTTGTTCGGATTTTTAACCCTGAAGGTTAACCACCCAGGATAACCCAAGAAAGTCTGCCGTATAATCACAAGATTTTTTTTTTATATATACACAAGACATTTCTGGTGTCCAGGGAGGAAACCTGTCACCACTAGCTTATAACTAGTTGGCAAGCCAATGTAACTGTAACTAGTGTGTGTGTGGGGGGGAGGGATGGGAGGGAGGGGGAGGAGGGGCAGCAACTCATGTAACAGTTAACGGGACCACTACACACCTCTGGATATTTTTTTCCCACTCTAACTCTCAGTGTCTCGGATTCATGGTATGAATATACGAGTTTCCGCTCTTCGAGAAGAGGAATATTGTATTAAAGTTTGCCCTTCGTCCTAAGGTGGAGGGGAGAAGACATTTAATTTGGAGATATGGTCACTTTGACTGACCTTTTTTTTGGGGTTATCTTATGTAATTAACAATATGAATGATAATTGTACTTATGTTGCATTAATCACGAACAAGCGATACAAAATGCAAAACAACCAGTCTTTAAGAAAAGCAACCTAGTACTGAAGGACATTTTTAAGAAATAAATTAGCAAGTTTACTTAGGCACAGGTACATAAGTACAGTGCAAAGCACCCACAGGGGGGCGGGTTATTTTGCACTGTACTTATGTGCTCGAGAAAGGATGTCTCCTCTGGAGTTTACCTGGAGTTTACCTGGAGAGAGTTTCGGGGGTCAACGCCCCCGCGGCCCGGTCTGTGACCAGGCCTCCTGGTGGATCAGCGCCTGATCAACCAGGCTGTTGCTGCTGGCTGCACGCAAACCAACGTACGAGCCACAGCCCGGCTGATCAGGAACTGACTTTAGGTGCTTGTCCAGTGCCAGCTGGAAATTCCTCCATTTTCTACAACATTGCAAGCTCCTGATGATCTGTTGATTGCAACACGAAAGGCCTAAAGCTATCATTCAACCCCCCTCCCGTGATTGTTTTGCATGGTACTTATGTGTATCTATCTAAATAAGCTTATTAATTTATTCCTTAAAAAGTTCTTCAATGTCAGGTTACTTTTATTATAGACATGGTTTTATGTTGAGCAAATATAAGACACGTAACCTAACGAAACACAATATATAAGTAACATAAGTTAACCTTACTCCGCCAGCGGTTGATATGGGACTGACGCGCCTTTATTTGCATTCGACTCGTCTTTATTTAATATGAAAGAATAGATAAAAAAATGCAGCTACTTAGAAGATCCGGTCATCTTGAGAAATCAGGATCAATCAACCTAAAGTCAGTGCCGGATCAGCCGGGCTGTGGTTCGTATGTTGGACTACGTGCGGCCAGCGGTAACAGCCTGGTTGATGAGGCCCTGATCCACCGGAAGGCTTGGTCGGAGACCGGGCCGCGGGGGCGTTGATCCCGGGAATAACCTCCAGGTAACAGTTAATATTGACGTTCCTGCCTCATTACAGCGAGCAAATAGAGGCGCAACTAGACCTATATCTACCGCTGGCAGAGTAAAGTTATTTTCAGTTGGTTTTCGATATACTATTAGGTTTTATACTTCTACGTGCATAACATAGAACAATGTTCATGACTAAACCTAAAACTGGGGAGTTCTAGAAATAAATTTTCACCTAACTCACAAAAGGGCCGTATCGCCATCAGTTTAGTTTAAGATGTTTATTATGCACCCCATACCTGTCCTGTGGGCGGTAGTCAAAAGATTACAAAGGTACATAATGGGTCCAGGGACTGGACCCCAAGGTTTTGATAGCTGAACAAGTTACAAAGGTAATAAACTCCAGGTAGATTTGGTCACAATCATGACAAGTTACAAAGGTAATAAACTCCAGGTAGATTTGGTCACAATCATGACAAGTTACAAAGGTAATAAACTCCAGGTAGATTTGGTCACAATCATGACAAGTTACAAAGGTAATAAACTCCAGGTAGATTTGGTCACAATCATGACAAGTTACAAAGGTAATAAACTCCAGGTAGATTTGGTCACAATCATGACAAGTTACAAAGGTAATAAACTCCAGGTAGATCTGGTCACAATCATGCATCAATACCAGAAATAGGTCACTTTGTCTGACTTTTATGGGTTATCGTAGGTAATTTATGTATGATAATTGTACTTATGTGTACATGTACTTAAATGAACTTTCTCTCTTCCAAAAGTGAGAAACTCGTCTCATGTCTCCGTGCATAACGCGAGTCATCCAAGTAATACAACCCACCACAGTGGGTTCAGTAACACAACCCACCACAGTGGGTTCAGTAACAACCCACCACAGTGGGTTCAGTAGCACAACCCACCACAGTGGGTTCAGTAGCACAACCCACAGTGGGTTCAGTAGCACAACCCACCACAGTGGGTTCAGTAGCACAACCCACCACAGTGGGTTCAGTAGCACAACCCACCACAGTGGGTTCAGTAGCACAACCCACAGTGGGTTCAGTAGCACAACCCACCACAGTGGGTTCAGTAGCACAACCCACCACAGTGGGTTCAGTAGTTCAACCCACCACAGTGGGTTCAGCAGCACAACCCACAGTGGGTTCAGTAGCACAACCCACCACAGTGGGTTCAGTAGCACAACCCACCACAGTGGGTTCAGTAGCACAACCCACCACAGTGGGTTCAGTAGCACAACCCACCACAGTGGGTTCAGTAGTTCAACCCACCACAGTGGGTTCAGTAGCACAACCCACCACAGTGGGTTCAGTAGCACAACCCACCACAGTGGGTTCAGTAGCACAACCCACCACAGTGGGTTCAGTAGCACAACCCACCACAGTGGGTTCAGTAGCACAACCCACCACAGTGGGTTCAGTAGTTCAACCCACCACAGTGGGTTCAGTAACACAACCCATCACAGTGGGTTCAGTAGCACAACCCACCACAGTGGGTTCTGTAGCACAACCCACCACAGTGGGTTCAGTAGCACAACCCACCACAGTGGGTTCAGTAACACAACCCACGACAGTGGGTTCAGTAGTTCAACCCACCACAGTGGGTTCAGTAGCACAACCCACCACAGTGGGTTCCGTAGCACAACCCACCACAGTGGGTTCAGTAGCACAACCCACCACAGTGGGTTCAGTAACACAACCCACCACAGTGGGTTCAGTAACAACCCACCACAGTGGGTTCAGTAACACAACCCACCACAGTGGGTTCAGTAGCACAACCCACCACAGTGGGTTCAGTAACATAACCCACCACAGTGGGTTCAGTAACAACCCACCACAGTGGGTTCAGTAGCACAACCCACCACAGTGGGTTCAGTAGCACAACCCACCACAGTGGGTTCAGTAGCACAACCCACCACAGTGGGTTCAGTAACACAACCCACCACAGTGGGTTCAGTAGCACAACCCACTACAGTGGGTTCCGTAGCACAACCCACAGTGGGTTCAGTAGCACAACCCACCACAGTGGGTTCAGTAACAACCCACCACAGTGGGTTCAGTAGCACAACCCACCACAGTGGGTTCAGTAGCACAACCCACCACAGTGGGTTCAGTAACACAACCCACCACAGTGGGTTCAGTAACAACCCACCACAGTGGGTTCAGTAGCACAACCCACCACAGTGGGTTCAGTAGCACAACCCACCACAGTGGGTTCAGTAGCACAACCCACCACAGTGGGTTCAGTAACAACCCACCACAGTGGGTTCAGTAGCACAACCCACCACAGTGGGTTCAGTAGCACAACCCACCACAGTGGGTTCAGTAGCACAACCCACCACAGTGGGTTCAGTAACACAACCCACCACAGTGGGTTCAGTAGCACAACCCACTACAGTGGGTTCCGTAGCACAACCCACAGTGGGTTCAGTAGCACAACCCACCACAGTGGGTTCAGTAACAACCCACCACAGTGGGTTCAGTAGCACAACCCACCACAGTGGGTTCAGTAGCACAACCCACCACAGTGGGTTCAGTAACACAACCCACCACAGTGGGTTCAGTAACAACCCACCACAGTGGGTTCAGTAGCACAACCCACCACAGTGGGTTCAGTAGCACAACCCACCACAGTGGGTTCAGTAGCACAACCCACCACAGTGGGTTCAGTAACAACCCACCACAGTGGGTTCAGTAGCACAACCCACCACAGTGGGTTCAGTAGCACAACCCACCACAGTGGGTTCAGTCTTCCCATGCTCTGGGCTCAATGTTTTGCGTGTGACGTCACCAGTTACGGAAATGGCAGATCCAAGATGGCTGCGGATCTCCAGAAATTCCTGTTCAAATCCAAGTTTTTGAGGAAATGGGAGGAAGCGCGGGTGTTAGTGGTAGTGGTAGTGTTGTTAAGTTACTCGTTGGTGTGTGCAGAGGGACAGGAGTGCAGTTTAGAGTGCGAGCACGGCCACTGTGTGGACACCAAGTGTATATGTGACCCAGGCTGGAAGGGTTCGCTCTGTCAGTGGTGTGAAGGAAGGGTCAGGTGAGTGCTCATTTTCACCCACCTCCCTTCCTCATTTATATCCCCCCTCCTCTTCTCTTCCCCTTTCTCTCATTTTCTCAACCTTATCTCCGTTTGTCTCCTCATTTGCTGTCTGTGCAACACGTCTTCCGCATAGAACTAGTCCTCCCATCAGGAATCACGTAGTTTTCCCCTCCCTTATTATTATTCCAAAGGGGACCTGTTTTTTGAGTTTAGGTACACGATATGGAAATATTATGATTCCTAACCATGTCATCCCTCCCCATTTCTTTCTCCCATTTCCTTACCTCCAGCTGGAAGTTCAACCCATTACCCATTTGCTCTTCTTGTCATCATCTGTTTTATCAAAACTTGTGTTGGCATAGAATTAGGGGAGATATAATTGAAGTGTACAGATGGAAAACAGGAATAAATAAAGGGGACATAAATAACTTGTTGAATATAGATTTGTGTTGAATTTTTTTAGATCTACAAAAGCTATAGGTTTGGCAGTAGAGTTGTAGACGAGTAGAACAAATTTATGCGTAGTGTCATTGAAGCGAGAACCTCAATAAGCTTTAAGTATAGTCTGAAAGGGTACATGTGTAGGTAAGGACCCTAATGGAAATACAAGGAGCCCATTGGCAATAAGTCACTGACTTTTTGGGGGGTTATCCTAGGTAATTTACGTACATGTTACTATGTATGATAATTTTTCCTAAATAAACATAAATGGCTGTAAGTAAGTTTATTTAGGCACAGGTACACATAACTACAATTATCATACATAGTGTAGATTATCTAGGATAACCCACAAAATTCAAAGAGGCATTTCCACTGGAGCCCTTGTATTTCCACTGGGGTCCTTGTATTTCCACTGGGGTTCTTGTATTTCCACTGGGGTCCTTGTATTTCCACTGGGGTCCTTGTATTTCCACTGGGGTCCTTGTATTTCCACCAGGGTCCTTGTATTTCCACCGGGGTCCTTGTATTTCCACTGGGGTCCTTGTATTTTCACTGGGGTCCTTATATTTCCACTGGGGTCCTTGTATTTTCACTGGGGTCCTTGTATTTCCACAGGGGTCCTTGTATTTCCACAGGGGTCCTTGTATTTCTGCTGGGGTCCTTGTATTTCCACAGGGGTCCTTGTATTTCCACAGGGGTCCTTGTATTTCCACTGGGGTCCTTGTATTTCCACTGGGGTCCTTGTATTTCCACTGGGGTCCTTGTATTTCCACTGCAGTCCTTGTATTTCCACTGGGGTCCTTGTATTTCCACTGTGGTCCTTGTATTTCCACTGGGGTTCTTGTATCTCTACTGGGGTTCTTGTATTTCCACTGGGGTCCTTGTATTTCCAATGGGGTCCTTGTATTTCCATTGGGGGTCCTTGTATTTCCATTGGGGGTCCTTGTATTTCCATTGGGAGTCCTTATATTTCCATTGGGGTCCTTGTATTTCCACTGGGGTCCTTGTATTTCCACTGGGGCCCTTGTATTTCCACTGGGGTCCTTGTATTTCCATTGGGGTCCTTGTATTTCCATTGGGGGTCATTGTATTTTTATTGAGGGTCATTGTATTTTTATTGGGGTCATTGTATTTCCATTGGGAGTCATTGCATTTCCATTGGGGTCCTTGTATTTTCATGGGATCCTTGTATTTCCATTTTGGTCCTTGTGTTTCCATTGGGGGTCATTGTATTTCCATTGGGATCATTGTATTTCCATTGGGGTCAATGTATTTCTATTGGGGTCCTTGTATTTCCATTGGGATCCTTGTATTTCCACAGGGGTCCTTGTATTTCCACTGGGGTCCTTGTATTTCCATTGAGGTTGTACTGGTTTGTCAGTAAAGTTGTAGATGAGCAGAACAAATTCTTGTGTAGTGTCATTGAAGAAGGAACTTTGGGAAGCTTTAAATATAGTTTGGAAGGGTACATGAGTAGGTATGGAAGGGTATGAGTTGGACCTGCCTATAATTAATCAGTAGGCCTTCTGCAGTATTCCTACATTCCTGTGCAGAATTATCTGCTCTTCTTGTCCTCATTTGCTTTAAGATTAAATTTTTTCATTATTTCTTGATCAAAGGAACTGGAGCTACCCTCCTCCTCCCTTGGATAAGTAAATAAGTACTTACTTGCTTATTTCCTCCTCCTTGGATCAAATCTGATTCCATTTTCCAGTTAATGTTTAACTTCCTACTGGCTTAGCACTTCTCCATAAATGTAATACGTAGTTTGCTGTTCTGATCTTCATCCAATGTACACATGTACAGTGTGCATTTGTAAATATCAATAAATATGTGCACATGTAAATATCAGTATGTGCACATGTAAATATCAATAAATATATGAACCTTGAATATTAATTGTGCACATGTAAATATAAGGGTTAAAAATCCGTACGAAATCTTATCTTATCTTACATGTAAACTAATTATAGTAATGTGAACTGTCAGTGGGAGTACCAAGATGTTGGTGAAGGGCTTTTGATTCAGGGAAATGAAGTTGTTCTTCCTTGAGTCAAACCTGATTACCACTCATACCCCAAGTCCTGTATCAGACTTGTGGGCTTAGTGCTTATCCATAAGTATTAATAATATGAAATGTGCAGTTGTCAACAGTATTAATAATGTCTGTATGTGAACATTGGAAAGTTGACTTAATTTGCACATGTAAAAAGGTATATACTATAATGTGTGTACATATGTACAAAGGTATATGTAGAAAAGTATAATTGATATGCAGATGAGTTGTAAGAATGTGGGAATAGTAAGAAAGTTTATTATACATAGGTACACTTAAGTACAATTATCATACATTGTGTAAATCACTGAGGATAACCCAAAAAAGTCAGACAAAGTGACTTAGGGATGTGGAAATGTGTTGTAGGGGCATGGAAATACATTGTAGGGATGCAGAAATGAGTTGCAGGGATGTGGAAATGTGTTGTAGGGGTGTGGGAATGAGTTGTAAGGGTGTGGGAATGAGTTGTAAGGGTGTGGGAAATAATCAGCATTCCAAAAAGCTGGAACTCAAACATCTAGGTTGGTAGTAAAGCCAGGAGATGGAGCTCAAACCCCCTCAAGCAGCAAGCAGTCAGAGGCTGGGCCTCAGCTTAAGTAGCAGGTTCAGAAGCTATAAGTAAATATAAACAAACATAGGCTAGTATGTAGGTTTATTTAGGTACAGGTATGCATAGTCTTAACAATCATTATACATAGTAACATATGTGTAAATTACTTAGGGTAACCCCAAAGTATTGAAGTGACCAGATATAGTTGAATTCCCCCTAGAGTTTGACTCCTGGATGAGCTGCGTGCCAGGTTCAGAAGCTGAAGGGCGTTTTACATAAACAGAGCTTGGTCAATGAGTAGTAGGGCTAAGAAATGGATCAACACCTTCAATAGGCCAAAGAACTGGAGTTCAACCTACTAAAGAGCAAAGTGTGAGGTTCAAAAGCTGGCACTCCGCTGTTGTTATTAGGGACACCTACTGGTGATAATTATAATACACGTAACTAAAATACATATGTTAAAATATAAGATGCTTGGAAAATGGTGAAAGGTCCCAAAGTTTACCCATTCCTTGTGTACAGTATTTGCATGATGTCCAACTGCATAAAGTTTGTAATGTTATTTATCTAACTCTAAAAAAAAGAAGACATGTACTGTATATAGCATAACAAACATTATTTTATGAACTGCTTTAATCACAGTATTGTGGCTTTTATTCTTCATTTTATGGCATAATCTTTTGTCTTGTAGTAATACAGTACAGTGGACCCCCGCATAACGATCACCTCCGAATGCGACCAATTATGTAAGTGTATTTATGTAAGTGCGTTTGTACGTGTATGTTTGGGGCTGTGAAATGGACTAATCTACTTCACAATATTCCTTATGGGAACAAATTCGGTCAGTACTGGCACCTGAACATACTTCTGGAGTGAAAAAATATCGTTAACCGGGGGTCCACTGTATTCTCATAGGATGCATTTCCTAACAGTCTTCTTTCTGACCCACAGATTATGGTCCAATTCAAGTGTGATAACGGATGGGTCAGGGAATTACTCCACGGATACACAATGTACGTGGTTGATTGATGCTGGCCGGCCCAATACCTCCATCCGTCTCCATTTTGACCATTTTGCCACGGAATGTTCGTGGGACCATTTATATGTTTTTGATGGCGACAGTATTTATGACCCCCTCCTAGCTGTTTTCAGGTTAGTTGTAGTCCAATATTTTGTATGGACTGCTTTCTTTTGTAGAGTAGGGCATACTGGGTAGAGTATATATATGTTTATCATTTGCCTTATGTTTGCTTCACACCTGTGCCTTCCACTCAAAATAAATAAATAAATAAAACTCAAGGTACTTGCAGTCCATTCTTCAAGACCTTTAACTTTTTGTACCTCTTTTCACTTCTGGCATGCACTTGCAGTCATTTCTTTGTAGGAAATTGTGCATATTCATGGGGGATTGTGTACCTGAAGGTACAGTGAATACCAAATTAACGAAAAGCATTAGTGACCATAGGTTAATTAAAAAAAGTTTGTCACAAAGTATATTTTGAAGGCTATCATTCTAATAACAATGTATGAAGTATGCACTTAATTTTGGTGTATTGATAATGTGATGATGGTGTTGGTGATGGTATTGTGTTGGTGTTGTGGAGAAGCCAGATGGAGGCACAGTTATGGCCTTTCTTTTTGTTGATTTTGCTAAGAAGTCTTCATGTCATTATTTATTTGTGGTTACTGGAACAGCAATGCTTGTGGTTTGTCTAAAATAAAATGGTTTAAGGATAAATATTTTTTATATTATAAAGATATAATTTTAAGTTATTTGTAAATACATGTACTTTTTTATATTCTCTATATATTAATCCATCTTTTAATTGGCAGTGGGATGGTGGTCCAAGATGATTATCGTGTTCCACACATACCAGAAGTGGTAGCCAGGTCAGGCTATGCATTGCTCTACTTTTATTCTGATGCAGCATATAACCTTACAGGATTCTCAATATCTTATAGGTAAGTTAATACACAGGCACGATCATTAATTCTTGGCAAATTATAATACTGTACCTGACAGTTTTACCACTTAATCAGATTTCTTGTAAGGATATTTGTACATCTGTGTCACATTTAGTTAGGAATTAAATAGGCTTAATACATATGGAGGATCCATGGACAAATGTATACTGAAAGTTTTTCTTTTTAAATTTAGTAATTTGTGCAGGAGAAGGGGTTACTAGCCCCTTGCTCCCGGCATTTTAGTTGCCTCTTACAACACGCATGGCTTACGGAGGAAGAATTCTGTTCCACTTCCCCATGGAGATAAGAGGAAATAAACAAGAACAAGCACTAGAAAGAAAATAGAAAAAAACCAGAAGGATGTGTGTATATATGCTTGTATACATTTATGTGTAGTGTGACCTAAGTGTAAGAAGAAGTAGCAAGACGTACCTGAAATCTTGCATGTTTATGAGACAGAAAAAAGACACCAGCAATCCTACCATCATGTAAAACAATTACAGGCTTTCATATTACACTCACTTGGCAGGATGGTAGTACCTCCCTGGGCAGTTGCTGTTTACCAACCTACCACCTAGATACAGTGTACACGTATTGTACTATTTTTTAAAGCGTAGTTCACCATTTACATTAATAAACAAAAGTGTGGTTTTGATCTAACGGGATTTTTGCCTTGCAGTTACTTTTAATTACAGAAAAAATGCTACTGTATATGTATAAGCATATGTGTATGTATTTGTTTGTATGGAGGTACAATTTATGGTGGTAATCACACTGTGTGATCTAATTTATATGTTCATAAAATTTGGAACAATTTGTGGTGTGAATATGATGCAGAGAATTAGGAGCACATAAATTAGATGATATGGGGTTACAAAAAGAATAATTAAAAGGGCAGAAGAAGGGTTATTCAGGTGGTTTGGCCATTTACATTTATAAAGGATGGAGCAGAATAAGGTGATAGTTTTTATATAAATCTTCGCACTTGAGTCCTGGACGTAGGAAGTACAGTGCCTGAAGTTGGAAAGGATGGGTGAGGATGTTTCTGCTTTGAGGGTCTTGTGAATTGTGATGCACACTTCTGGGAAGACAGCTTTTAAATGAATGACAGTGAATGTCCTCTTTTTTTCTTTTTTTTTTTTCTTTTTATGGTTACCTTACCTTGGTGGATGATGGTCAGTGTAGTAAAAAAAAAAAAAAAGATTACCACATATCTTTGATATTTTGCTCCTTCTGGGATCTTTCCTTTCTTGAGGTTGTTTGCCTTGTATATTTTCTTCAAGAATTTCATATATTTTCATGTACAGATAAAGACATTAAATTAAGGAGAACTTGAAATATTTGTTAAATTTTTTTACACACAGGTTTTGTTGTAGAAAGAGTGAAGATTACTGCAAGTAAGAGTGATAAAGGCCAGAGCATTGAGAAACTATTTGTTGCAGGACCATGTTATAGCACTTTCAGTGTATACTTTAGAATGAAGAAGAGGATTATCATGATGGAAAAATTTTAATTGAAAATATTTAAAGATCAGGTTCTTAATCTGTTCTGTACACTAAAATAACATGTATTAAGGCAAAAGATATGGGAGATGGTGTAAAATAAGCCCTTGGAAAGTGGAGACATCATTTATGTCAACATCCAGTGTTTCCTGGCTCTGATCTTCTACTTGCTGGAGCAAAAGTAGATGGCTTCACAAGTTAACTAGTTATTGTCCTGCTGGAAGTGATGGGTTGTAATGGCTATTATGAGCATGCAGTCTGCAAGGAGTGGTAGCCTGACTGACCTTGTAATCACCAGTAAAGGTTTGTCTCATTCTGGACTGCAGGAGTACAAAAATTTAGAAAATGGTCAAAGGTATGTACAACATAAGAATGTAGAGTTAAAATATATGTAGCATACAGTTAAGAGAGTTTACAGCTTTAATGCAGAGTTATGAATGTACATTTTGGCCATCAGAGTTGATGGGTGCCCCAGTACTATGGTCGGGGACGAATGCTCAGGCCGTGGTGCATGTTTGGAGGGATACTGCACCTGTGATGCTGGCTGGGGAGGTCTTGCCTGCTCTGTCCCAGTATGTCCTGAAGGTTGTTCAGGAAATGGTCTATGCAACCCTGAAGAGCACCGTTGTCAGTGTCATCCTGGCTACACTGGTTTGTATCTGTATTTGGAATCTTCTTTCTATTTATTTTAAAAATAAGTTCTTAGAAGACCAACACATCTAGTGGCCTGAATTTTTGTGGAATTATAGAATTTTGTATTGTATGTCATGTGTGTTTTTAATTTTAAATTACGAGATTTGTGTATTTTGAAAGTTCCCAGTGGCTGTATTACTGTACTACCTCCTCTTAGATCCCTTTCCTTTTGTTTATCACAATATTCATGAAGAGGTCTTTGTCATTGTCCTTTCTGTATTTTTTTTTTTTACATAGTTTTGATTTTATAACCTTTTGTTTTTGTTATTGATTTTTTTTTTTTCAAAAAGTCGGCTGTCTCCCACCGAGGCAGGGTGACCCAAAGAGAAAG
Organism: Cherax quadricarinatus; assembly: GCF_038502225.1. Taxonomy (NCBI): domain Eukaryota; kingdom Metazoa; phylum Arthropoda; class Malacostraca; order Decapoda; family Parastacidae; genus Cherax; species Cherax quadricarinatus. Next base: position 23,946,201 of record NC_091343.1, read on the forward strand.
AAAATCCCCCCCAAAAAATACTTTCATCATCATTCAACACTTTCACCTCACTCATACATAATCACTGTCTAGGCAGAGGCACCCAAATCAACAGTTTAGAAGCATATATAAAGATATATAACATATCCCTCCAAACTGCCAATATCTCAAACTCCTCTTTGAAAGTGCAGGCATTGTACTTTCCATTTCCAGTACTCAAGTCCAGCTGTATAAAAATAACCGGTTTCCTTGAATCCCTTCACTAAATATTACCCTGCTCGCACTCCAACAGCTCGTCATGTCCCAAAAACCAGTCGCCTCCATTCACTCCTATCTAACACGCTCACTCACACTTGCTGTTATATACCAATAAATCTTTCCTGAGTATTTACAGAAATTTTATGAAATTGTACTGTACAGTATGTGGCTATGTTTCCTCTTTTTTTTCCATCACTGTTATATAAATTGTCTTCAGTTTTTCTTCATATTTCATGCTACTTAACAATGTTTTATCACATAATCTATGTTATTTGCATAGCTTGTTAGTTCTTTCTCCCATTAACATAACATGGTACTTGCCTACATAAAATTTCATCATCCATGAAACACTTCATTTTCAAATTTATCCAAGTGTTTGTGCAGGGATTGTAATTTTTATTACTGTACTTATTTAACATGGTTTTTTACATCATCCAGGTACATGTTTATATAGTTTTTATTCCTTTCACAAGTCGTTTATGTTACTAACATCAGGGCATATGTCCCTGTTGGTGATATTTTTCCATGTGGACATTTTCCCTTTTGTATATATTCTGTATCTGGAAATGGTGAGAGATTTTAAAAGGAATTGGTTATTTGTATCCTTCAAAGGTGCAGACTGCAGCCAGGTGATTGAGGAGGGTTGGTGGGAGGTGGTGGGGCATGACATCACCAGCCAGCTGAACCATCCTGACCCTGCTTCTGTATTATTAGAAAGATCATCACATGCCACTGTTCTCATTGATGATGCAATATGGGTTATTGGTGGCTACTCTTTCACTGAGCGCCCATTCCTTGTGAAATACAATATCACAGGTATGTCATATTATCCTCTTTTATATGTTTTTTCATTGCAGCATTACCATATTTTAATATATCTATAATTTTCGATTGCTAACAAGGCAGTTTATAGCACTATCACCTTTTTTTTTATGTCTGTAAAGGTCCTTATGTTTCTTAGAATGAAAAATTACTGTGCTTTTATTTACTCTAAGTGAGAAAAATATTCTCTAGTAATACAGTAGTGGCAGTTTATGTAATTTCTTTTCCTCAGTTGCTGAAATATTTTCTTGTTTGAAAGTACAGTATGGTATGTTTTTGTTTGGAAAAGTTAGGTTAATTAGACTGAACAGTACACACATTTGTTTATTTGAAATTGGTGAGCAATAGTTTTAATATCTTCAATTTTCTTAGGATTGAATTACAGGTATGAATATTACTTTTCCTTGGTTAGTTTTTTAATACATTTATTCTTTATGTATGTTCATTTTATGCCTGTTTAGAAGTCATATTTGTTTGATAACAGTTGGTCAAAAATTATAGATTTAACGTTTATGATTTTCTTAAGACTGATTCATAATTTTTTTCTTCGTTAATTTTCTGTGAAATGTATTGATATTTTGTGTATGTTCTCTTTTATGCATGTGTGGGGAGTTCCCATTTTTTTTTTTAGTAAAGATTAGTTAAGAATTATAGATTTACTACATAAGGATAACTATATTTAAGACCAAGAAAAAGATGGGAAGCAATGGATAAAGAATTTTTTTAGCCTTATCCACAGGAAGAACAAGAGGCCATAGTTGTAAATGAGAAATAATAATGTTGAAAGTTTGCAGAATTGGAAATTTGTATGTATTTTACATATAGAGACTTGAGAGGATATAGTAAATGGTACAACCAATGGAAAGTTAAAAAAAAATTAGGATGAGCTGAACACTGACAACCGTACATTGAGCATAGCTTTGCTTCTGTCAGTGACTATACATATGTAAGCATAGTTACTAGGAGAGGTTTGGAGAAAGGAACCGCACAACACTGGGATACAGGGAAAACTCGGAGGTATTTGCAAGGTGGGCAGGTTTTTTTGTGAAATTGATAAAACTAAAATGAGAGGATACAGATTTCTCTTTTTTAACATATCAACCACCTATGAAAAAGAAGAAAACTATACAGTTTATCTTCTTACATTTAGTAATTTATACAGAAAAGGCTACTAGTCCCTTGCTCTCTGAATTTTAGTTGCCTCTTACAACACACATGGCTTACAGAGGAAGAATTCTTTTCCACTTCCCCATGGATCTCCATGGGATAAAGATGTAAGCTAAAAATAAAAATAAACCAAATAGATGAAGATGGATAGAGCTTCACTGTTAAAGCAGCATGCAATTAGACTGCCCTGGAGAAGGAAGCAGTGGAATTGAACTTGATTTCAGATATAAATATAAAGCCCATGGGGCTCTCGAGATGTGCTGGTATTGTCTGAAATGTTATTTATAAATTATGCATTTGGAGGCTACATGTTAAAAACAAGTGGAATTCTAGTTCAACAAAACAGTTTTAAAGTTAAACCATTTCTGCAAACATGTAATAATAAAACTTTTTCACTTTGTTACAATGCTATTTTATTGCATATTTTGTTGATTTAGAACAGCTTGAAGCATTTTCTGACATTTTTTAGCTACAAAATGTAAATTATCACACTTTTATTTGAAACTGCTGCTATAATTGCATTTTATGGGAAAAGTAAGGCAATTCATACTACTTGCCTCAATGCCCTATTGATGCTGCTTGCTACTGCAAACACCCAGTTTTGCAATCGTGTCATTACGATTTCTTGAGTCACCCAGTTTTTCAGCTTAGTAGAGACAAGGGGAAAGAGAGGTGGGTGGGGACGGTGTGGGGGCTGGAGGAAGGCAGGGAGATTGCGACTTTTGAGGTGGTACTCAAAAGCTATAGTTTGAGCGTGTCAAATAAAGTAGGTTAGTACTGTTTATGTACTGTACTCGCAAATTGTATACATATTGTGCCACCACTCTCCTTTGTTTTCACACATTGTATAAGTTGTTGAATGTGGTTGTTCAGTACAGGTATTTAATACTTGTGCCTTTTGTTGCAGATGATAAATGGACCACTGTAGTGAGCACAAGCATAAAGAAACCCGGGCCCCGATACGGCCACACTGCTGTTGTATACAATGTGAGTTTCAGGATTTTTGGTTGTCAGGCATATTGTAGTTTAATTTTTATTTGTCCCATATTTGTCCCATTTCATTTATTTTAAAGATTTTATGTTGTACATAAAATGGTTGCTTAATAAGTTTGGTTATAGCATCAACTTTTATCTGTCTGTGAGTTGTCCCTTCAAGGAAGAGCTTGATATTGAAAGGCTCAATCAAAGAATAGGAGTATCCCTTCCCTGTCTTGGATCAAACCTGATTACCTCCCATTTCCTAGATAATGAAAAATTGGATATTAGATTGGAAGGAGGGAGTATGGAGGAAGTGAATGTGTTCAGATATTTGGAAGTGGACATGTCGGTAGATGGGTATATGAAAGACGAGGTAAACCATAGAACCTATGTGGGGAAAAAGGTGGGTGATGCATTAAGGTATCTGTGGAGACAGACTATTGTCCATTGAGGCAGAGGGGAATGTATGAGTGTATAGATGGTGTTAGGTGCAACTTATATTACAGTATACCTATGTATATTACAGTATGCCTATGTATAAATATAAAACATAGTAAAGGTGATAAATAGCTAATTATTGGAAATACATTTGTACACAGTGCAAGAGATATGATGACTCATTGCTCAGTCCCTAAATACTTTTACTTTAATTTCATTATGGAATTAACTTGGAAATTATATGAAATTTTTTTTGTAACCTATCATCGCTAGATAGTTATTTACAATCATGTCAGTGTAAACTAAAATATTTCTGAAGTAAATTTTTGAAAAAAAAAAAATGGTCTTAATATTTATGTGTGGTATCCCACTGCTGATGCTATACAATTATAGAAATGGCATGCAATTGTTAATCGGCTTTTAATGATACAGTATATTATAAGAAAATGATTAACAGCATATAACTACAAGAAACAACCCTTACAACAAAAACCTGCTGAATAAATGTGAAAATGAGTTATCACATTTACTTGGGGTACCTTTCTATGTTCACTGGGAGGTCAAACTTTCATAGTTTCAAAGAACAGAAGAGTATTTTTAAAGAGTTTTTAGTACATACTGTCGGTGAGTAATTCAAGAATGCGTTTTACTTATTCTTCACAAGTTAACTGTATGATCAGATATTGTGCTGGGCCACAAAGCTGGAGATACAGCCCCAACCCATGAGTGTTCTGGTGTGATCAGATAAGCTAATACATTCTAATATGACATTTCTCTTGCTTTTCTCTAGGGTTCCATATACATGTATGGAGGAATGAAGGAGGATGGGAGTATAACGCGTGAATTATGGCGGCTAGACACTGAATCACTCAAGTGGTCTTTATTGCCTTCTGAACGGGGAGCCAGGATAGGCGGACGAAGCCGGGGTGGAAGAAGGGGCAGACTTAACCGACGTGAGAGGACAAGACGTACTAATCGCAGTGGAAAGAGCAGAGAAGACAAAGAAGAAAATATTAGCAATCGTAAGGACTGGGAAGAGGATGAACATGCTGAAGATCTGAGTATTGAAGATGAAGAACCCATAAATAAGAGTGAGATTGGAGGATGTGCATCAGCTCCTGGTCCATGTGCACCAATTCCCTGTGTAGGTCATGCAGCTGTGGTGGTTCAGAAAGTGAAGAAACAGGTCATGCTAGTGATTTTTGGACATTCATCTAGATATGGCTATTTGAATACTATCCAAGAGTATGACTTTGGTAAGAAATTGAGAATTTTTAGTTAATAAAATTTATATATCAAAGATATGAATTATTATTATTATTATTTTTTTTATTATCACACTGGCCGATTCCCACCAAGGCAGGGTGGCCCGAAAAAGAAAAACTTTCACTATCATTCACTCCATCACTGTCTTGCCAGAAGGGTGCTTTACACTACAGTTTTTAAACTGCAACATTAATACCCCTCCTTCAGAGTGCAGGCACTGTACTTCCCATCTCCAGGACTTAAGTCCAGCCTGCCGGTTTCTCTGAACCCCTTCATAAATGTTACTTTGCTCACACTCCAACAGCATGTCAAGTATTAAAAACCATTTGTCTCCATTCACTCCTATCAAACATGCTCACACATGCCTGCTGGAAGTCCAAGCCCCTCACACACAAAACCTCCTTTACACCCTCCCTCCAACCTTTCCTAGGCCGACTCCTACCCCGCCTTCCTTCCACTACAGACTGATACACTCTTGAAGTCATTCTGTTTCACTCCATTCTCTCTACATGTCCGAACCACCTCAACAACCCTTCCTCAGCCCTCTGGACAACAGTTTTGGTAATCCCGCACCTCCTCCTAACTTCCAAACTACGAATTCTCTGCATTATATTCACACCACACATTGCCCTCAGACATGACATCTCCACTGCCTCCAGCCTTCTCCTCGCTGCAACATTCATCACCCATGCTTCACACCCATATAAGAGCGTTGGTAAAACTATACTCTCATACATTCCCCTCTTTGCCTCCAAGGACAAAGTTCTTTGTCTCCACAGACTCCTAAGTGCACCACTCACCCTTTTCCCCTCATCAATTCTATGATTCATCTGATCTTTCATAGACCCATCTGCTGACATGTCCACTCCCAAATATCTGAATACATTCACCTCCTCCATACTCTCTCCCTCCAATCTGATATCCAATCTTTCATCACCTAATATTTTTGTTATCCTCATAACCTTACTCTTTCCTGTATTCACTTTTAATTTTCTTCTTTTGCATACCCTACCAAATTCATCCACCAATCTCTGCAACTTCTCTTCAGAATCTCCCAAGAGCACAGTGTCATCAGTAAAGAGCAACTGTGACAACTCCCACTTTATGTGTGATTCTTTATCTTTTAACTCCACGGCTCTTGCCAAGACCCTCGCATTTACTTCTCTTACAACCCCATCTATAAATATATTAAACAACCAAGGTGACATCACACATCCTTGTCTAAGGCCTACTTTTACTGGGAAATAATTTCCCTCTTTCCTACATACTCTAACTTGAGCCTCACTATCCTCGTAAAAACTCTTCACTGCTTTCAGTAACCTACCTCCTACACCATACACCTGCAACATCTGCCACATTGCCCCCCTATCCACCCTGTCATATGCCTTTTCCAAATCCATAAATGCCACAAAGACCTCTTTAGCCTTATCTAAATACTGTTCACTTATATGGTTCACTGTAAACACCTGGTCCACACACCCCCTACCTTTCCTAAAGCCTCCTTGTTCATTTGCTATCCTATTTTCCGTCTTACTCTTAATTCTTTCAATAATAACTCTACCATACACTTTACCAGGTATACTCAACAGACTTATCCCCCTGTAATTTTTGCACTCTCTTTTGTCCCCTTTGCCTTTATACAAAGGAACTATGCATGCTCTCTGCCAATCCCTAGGTACCTTACCCTCTTCCGTACATTTATTAAATAATTGCACCAACCACTCCAAAACTATATCCCCACCTGCTTTTAACATTTCTATCTTTATCCCATCAATCCCAGCTGCCTTACCCCCTTTCATTTTACCTACTGCCTCACGAACTTCCCCCACACTCACAACTGGCTCTTCCTCACTCCTACAAGATGTTATTCCTCCTTGCCCTATACACTTAATCACAGCTTCCCTAACTTCATCAACATTTAACAATTCCTCAAAATATTCCCTCCATCTTCCCAATACCTCTAACTCTCCATTTAATAACTCTCCTCTCCTATTTTTAACTGACAAATCCATTTGTTCTCTAGGCTTTCTTAACTTGTTAATCTCACTCCAAAACTTTTTCTTATTTTCAACAAAATTTGTTGATAACATCTCACCTACTCTCTCATTTGCTCTATTTTTACATTGCTTCACCACTCTCTTAGCCTCTCTCTTTTTCTCCATATACTCTTCCCTCCTTGCATCGCTTCTACTTTGTAAAAACTTCTCATATGCTAACTTTTTCTCCCTTACTACTATCTTTACATCATCATTCCACCAATTGCTCCTCTTCCCTCCTGCACCCACTTTCCTGTAACCACAAACTTCTGCTGAACACACTAACAGTACATTTTTAAACCTACCCCATACCTCTTCGACCCCATTGCCTATGCTCTCATTAGCCCATCTATCCTCCAATAGCTGTTTATATCTTACCCTAACTGCCTCCTCTTTTAGTTTATAAACCTTCTCCTCTCTCTTCCCTGATGCTTCTATTCTCCTTGTATCCCATCTACCTTTTACTCTCAGTGTAGCTACAACTAGAAAGTGATCTGATATATCTGTGGCCCCTCTATAAACATGTACATCCTGAAGTCTACTCAACAGTCTTTTATCTACCAATACATAATCCAACAAATTACTGTCATTTCGCCCTACATCATATCTTGTATACTTATTTATCCTCTTTTTCTTAAAATATGTATTACCTATAACTAAACCCCTTTCAATACAAAGTTCAATCAAAGGGCTCCCATTATCATTTACACCTGGCACCCCAAACTTACCTACCACACCCTCTCTAAAAGTTTCTCCTACTTTAGCATTCAGGTTCCCTACCACAATTATTTTTTCAAAAATATATATTTAGAGAAAATGGTAGAGATAGGTAAGAAAAAGAAAAGAGTGATCTTGTTACTGGAAAACAATGAAGTGTAACAAGGTAAAGATGTGTAATTGATGGAATAAAAGAATTAGATTAAAATTTCCAGACAAACAGAGTGACAAAAACTTGAGATATTGAAGGAAAACTGGGGACGACTGGGGAAATGGTGTTTTTAAAAGGACTCTTTTAAAATAATAATGAAGACAGTAATATTGTAGATGGGAATGGAAGAAAGGAAGGAGAGAGATGGGAAGTCAACCACTAATGTGGAAAATTAAAACAGAAGCCTTCATAAAGAAAGATTTTCAGAAAAGTCCAGGAAGAATTGGAGCAGACATAGGTTTGCTGTATAGAAAAGTCTTTTATCTACTCTTGTAGGAGTGAGGAAGAGCCAGTTGTGAGTGTGGGGGAAGTTCGTGAGGCAGTAGGTAAAATGAAAGGGGGTAAGGCAGCCGGGATTGATGGGATAAAGATAGAAATGTTAAAAGCAGGTGGGGATATAGTTTTGGAGTGGTTGGTGCAATTATTTAATAAATGTATGGAAGAGGGTAAGGTACCTAGGGATTGGCAGAGAGCATGCATAGTTCCTTTGTATAAAGGCAAAGGGGATAAAAGAGAGTGCAAAAATTATAGGGGGATAAGTCTGTTGAGTGTACCTGGTAAAGTGTATGGTAGAGTTATAATTGAAAGAATTAAGAGTAAGACGGAGAATAGGATAGCAGATGAACAAGGAGGCTTTAGGAAAGGTAGGGGGTGTGTGGACCAGGTGTTTACAGTGAAACATATAAGTGAACAGTATTTAGATAAGGCTAAAGAGGTCTTTGTGGCATTTATGGATTTGGAAAAGGCGTATGACAGGGTGGATAGGGGGGCAATGTGGCAGATGTTGCAAGTGTATGGTGTAGGAGGTAGGTTACTGAAAGCAGTGAAGAGTTTTTACGAGGATAGTGAGGCTCAAGTTAGAGTATGTAGGAAAGAGGGAAATTTTTTCCCAGTAAAAGTAGGCCTTAGACAAGGATGTGTGATGTCACCGTGGTTGTTTAATATATTTATAGATGGGGTTGTAAGAGAAGTAAATGCGAGGGTTTTGGCAAGAGGCGTGGAGTTAAAAGATAAAGAATCACACACAAAGTGGGAGTTGTCACAGCTGCTCTTTGCTGATGACACTGTGCTCTTGGGAGATTCTGAAGAGAAGTTGCAGAGATTGGTGGATGAATTTGGTAGGGTGTGCAAAAGAAGAAAATTAAAGGTGAATACAGGAAAGAGTAAGGTTATGAGGATAACAAAAAGATTAGGTGATGAAAGATTGAATATCAGATTGGAGGGAGAGAGTATGGAGGAGGTGAACGTATTCAGATATTTGGGAGTGGACGTGTCAGCGGATGGGTCTATGAAAGATGAGGTGAATCATAGAATTGATGAGGGAAAAAGAGTGAGTGGTGCACTTAGGAGTCTGTGGAAACAAAGAACTTTGTCCTTGGAGGCAAAGAGGGGAATGTATGAGAGTATAGTTTTACCAACGCTCTTATATGGGTGTGAAGCGTGGGTGATGAATGTTGCAGCGAGGAGAAGGCTGGAGGCAGTGGAGATGTCATGTCTGAGGGCAGTGTGTGGTGTGAATATAATGCAGAGAATTCGTAGTTTGGAAGTTAGGAGGAGGTGCGGGATTACCAAAACTGTTGTCCAGAGGGCTGAGGAAGGGTTGTTGAGGTGGTTCGGACATGTAGAGAGAATGGAGCGAAACAGAATGACTTCAAGAGTGTATCAGTCTGTAGTGGAAGGAAGGCGGGGTAGGGGTCGGCCTAGGAAGGGTTGGAGGGAGGGGGTAAAGGAGGTTTTGTGTGCGAGGGGCTTGGACTTCCAGCAGGCATGCGTGAGCGTGTTTGATAGGAGTGAATGGAGACAAATGGTTTTTAATACTTGACGTGCTGTTGGAGTGTGAGCAAAGTAACATTTATGAAGGGATTCAGGGAAACCGGCAGGCCGGACTTGAGTCCTGGAGATGGGAAGTACAGTGCCTGCACTCTGAAGGAGGGGTGTTAATGTTGCAGTTTAAAAACTGTAGTGTAAAGCACCCTTCTGGCAAGACAGTGATGGAGTGAATGATGGTGAAAGTTTTTCTTTTTCGGGCCACCCTGCCTTGGTGGGAATCGGCCGGTGTGATAATAAAAATAAAAAAAAAAAAGTGTAAACATTTTATGTAAGTTCTTCCTTGCCTGTATAAATTCATAATAAATATATTTATTTCTTATAATAATTACATTGTCTTTTTATCAGTTAGCTCTGAGAATCTTTAATGCAGTAGTAGAGATTTCAATATTAATATATATTTTTTATTACTAATTAACCTACAGAGCAAGGCACCTGGATGACAGTGGAAACACGAGGTGCTGTAGTTAAAGGAGTTTATGGTCACACAGCATTGTGGGATCCTACAACTGCTCTTGTTTATGTCCACGGTGGTCTGCTCTCTATCGTTTCTGCCAGTCATGTTGTTCCATACCTAATGACATATGACCCTATCAAACAAAAATGGTAAGTTTGGATTTTTTAAATTATTTTGGTTACTTGCCATCAATATAGGGTGACTCAGAAAAGGATGGACCTGTTCACCATCATTCATTGATTATCTGTCTTACTAGAAGTGATCAGACATTACAATTTAAATGACCTGAACTGTAACACCCCCACCTGTCCTTCAGCATTCAGGCACTGTGCTTCTCATCTCCAAAACTAGAAGGCCAAGTAACCAATTTCCCTGAATACCTTCATAAGTGTTACCTTGTTTGTACTTCAGCATGTTTTATTTATACAATCACTTGTCTCCATTCTCCACAATTTAACAAGGTCACACATATGCCTGCTGGATGCTCAAGCCCCTACCACTTTCTGACTGTTAGCAATGTACTACCTGTTCTGTACACCTGAAACATCTGCCACATTGCTTTCCTATCCACCCTCATATGCCTCTTCTATGCCACTTACCCATAGAATTAAAGGGAAACACTAAATGGACAAGAAGTTTGAAGAAATTTGTAAGAAAATTTAAGTGAGTGTGTACATGCATACACATGTACATATACATTCACATACATGTAGAGTTCAGTATATTGAATTTTAACATTAGCTGCAAGATTTATCTGTCGTCTTACATGTTTATGAGACAGACATATCAGCAGTTTTGGCAGAGTTTAAAACATTTAGCAGATTTTTCTTTCACTCCTGTAACAGGCCAATAGTACATTTCTGGTGGTTGCTGCCCACCGGCCTTCCACCTATAGGTTTGAAATTATCACAATACATTTGAAATAAATAATCTAAAATTATGCTTGATCCTGGTTCTGTGCAACCAGCATCTTTCACTGTATTTCATAATTGTCTTAGAATGTTGTACAATAGCTATTTAAATAATTGATTTTTAATCCATTTACCATAGCCTTGCCAAGTGAATGAAAATACTGTCCTTGTGCATCAAGAATTCTCCTTGGTCAGATACTTTAAAGCTTCTAGAGTGAATAGATATGGGGTCTGAGATCATCTCAAATTACCATTGCTAAGCCTGTGGAAGTAAAACATGGGCATTGAATATTACCTGATGCCAATAATGTAGGATCCCACTTTACAGATGAGTTGCATTCCAGTGCTTCATCTTATGAACAATTCATTTGCAACTCTGAATTTTTTTAACACACTGGCTGTTTCCCACCAATGTAAGGCGACCCAGAAAAAGAAGAAACTTTCACCATCACTCATTCCATCACTGTCTTGGCAGAGGAGTGCAGACATTACAGCTCAGATGCCTCTTCAAATTGCAGTATCCCCACCTTTTCAGAGTACAGGCATTGTACTTCCTACCTCTAGGACTCAAGTCCAGCTAACTAGTTTCCCTTAGTCCATTCATAAATGTTAAACTTGCTCACACTCCAAAAGCACATAGTCACATAAACCACTTGCCTCCACTCCTATCTAACACATACACAAGCCTGTTGGATGTCCAGGCTCCTCATGTACAAAACCTTTACTTCCTCTCTCCAACCTTTCTAGGATAACCTACCTGTCCTAGGATGACCCCCTACCTCTCTCTTCCTCCACCATAAATTTATACACCTTCCAAGTCATCCTAATTTTCTCCATCCTCTTGAACTGTCCAAACCTTCTTGTCCCTCTGAATAATACCCTAGGTAGCCCCACACCTAATCTCCAAACTATGAATTCTGCATAATAGTCACTCCACATTGCCCTCAGAAATGACATCATGACATCTGAGACTATTTATGTAATAAATATAAAATGCAACAAGTAATTTTTAAGAGACTATTTTCTAGTGTTAATTGTTGTTGTGAGTATTAAATTAAGCAAACCAAATATTTTTTCATGTACATTTAGTTAATAAAATTGACTCTTTTTAACTTCATCAGTGTGTAGGTTACTAAACAGTAATAAACTAAGTAGTATTATACTATACAGTATAAAAAATAAAATATTTTATTGAAGATGTGATTACTTTTATAGCATAGAAAGTAATATAAAGTTTCACCATTATCTGTAGAATGTTTACTTTTTAGGAAACTACGAAGTCCAGCACCAGTGCCTCGGTTCTTGCATTCTGCCGTCCTAGTTGAAGGACTGATGCTGGTGTTCGGAGGAAACACGCATAATGATACAGCCTTTTCTTATGGTGCCAAATGTTATAGTGCAGATTTTTTGGCATATGACATAGCCTGTAATTCCTGGCACTCCTTAAGCAAACCTCCGAATCTATATTTGGATGTAGCGCGCTATGGCCATTCAGCAGTATTGCATCAGGGGGAAATGTATATAGTTGGTGGTTTCAATGGCAAAATGCTTGGATCCATTCTCCGGTATCACCCTGGAGTGTAAGTTGAAGTTTTTTGGTTTGTTTACATTTACGTTCTTTTGTCATTACTACATTTTGTAAGATTACCACATAATATGTCTTCTGTTTACTGTTAGGAGAAACTTGTTAATTTTGTTTTTTTAACTTGTCAGCTGTCTCCCACTTTTACTATCATTCAACATTTTCACCATTATTCACACACAATCACTGTTTTGCAGAGATGCCCAGATATGACAGTTTAGGTGTCATTCCAAGCAGCCAATATCCTAAACCCCTCATTTAAAGTGCAGGCACTTTCAAAGATCACCTCTAAACCATTAAATTCTTGAAAAAGTGCCACCTAAATTTTTGTTTAACAAAATAAATATAGTTTGTTTAGGCAACCCACTACTTGATGTAATATTTTCCACAACTCTGCTTAACTTAGGCCTAATTAACAATGTAGGTTCGTCAGCTCCTGAGGCAAATGCACATGGTAATCTCTGGCATGCCAGAGATTACCATGTAGTTTTATTTCTTTAAACATTAGGCATTTGTTAAAGAAAGTAAGGGAGTAAAGAATAATTTTACACTTGTTTCTGTAAGTAGTCTGCTTCCCAATTTTTCCTCCTGCCTTCTCCCTGCTACATGACAGGGTGAAACATGGTAATCTTTCTCTTATATTTCTCACTACTATAATTATTATTACTTTGATTCCTATTTATTATGGAATTTTATTACACTATTTGTATTGATAGAATATTATTATTTACTTAACTTTTTATCATGACTCAATATTTTAACAAGATTTTTGTAGCTAGTTATTGCTATTTAGATTTCAGATATGTCATGCTACTTCTTCTTACATTTAGGTCACACTGCACATACATGTACAAGCATTTATATACACACCCCTCTGGGTTTTCTTCTACATTTTTTTTGTTTTCAACAAGTCGGCCGTCTCCCACCGAGGCAGTGTGACCCAAAAAGAAAGAAAATCCCCAACTTTCATCATCATTCAACACTTTCACCTCACTCACACATAATCACTGTTTTTGCAGAGGTGCTCAGAACACAACAGTTTAGAAGCATATACGTATAAAGATACACAACATATCCCTCCAAACTGCTAATACAGGTTGGCCATCACTAATCCGGCAATCAGTTATCTGGGTCCATCAATAATCCGGCACTAATTTCAGCTAGCATAATTTCAAATTTCATCATTATACTGACTCAGAACTTGTGAAGACGGTTGTAAATCCACAGCAGCAAGCCAGTGGAGGAGAAAGCAGTGATGAAAATGAGGAAGATGTAGCAGTCTCTCTATTGATAGGTTAATTAAGTGTATTCTAACCTAACCACTCTGTAATCCGGCAAACTCACTAATCCGGCACACTACAGGTCCCAACGATGCTGGATTAGTGATGGTCGACCTGTATCCCCAAACCCCTCCTTTAGAGTGCAGGCATTGTACTTCCCATTTCCAGGACTCAAGTCCGGCTATATAAAAATAACTTGTTTCCCTGAATCCCTTCACTAAATATTACCCTGCTCACACTCCAACAGATCGTCAAGTCCCAAATGCCATTCGTCTCCATTCACTCCTATCGAACACGCTCATGCACGCCTGCTGGAAGTCCAAGCCCCTCGCCCACAAAACCTCCCTTACCCCTTCCTTCCAACCTTTTCGAGGACGACTCCTACCCCGCCTTCCTTCTCCTACAGATTTAAATGCTCTCCATGTCATTCTAGTTTGATCCATTCTCTCTAAATGACCAAACCACCTCAACAACCCCTCTTCAGCCCTCTGACTAATACTTTTATTAACTCCACACCTTCTCTTAATTTCCACACTCCGAATTTTCTGCATAATATTTACACTACACATTGCCCTTAGACAGGACATCTCCACTGCCTCCAACCGCCTCCTCGCTGCTGCATTCACAACCCAAGCTTCACACCCATATAAGACTGTTGGTACTACTATACTTTCATACATTCCCTTCTTTGCCTCCATAGATAACGTTTTTTGACTCCACATATACCTCAACACACCACTCACCTTTTTTCCTTCATCATTTCTATGATTAACCTCATCCTTCATAAATCCATCCTCCGACATGTCAACTCCCAAGTATCTGAAAACTTTCACTTCTTCCATACTCCTCCCCAATTTGATATCCAATTTTTCTTTATCTAAATCATTTGATACCCTCATCACCTTACTCTTTTCTATGTTCACTTTCAGCTCTTTTCTATATTCACTTTCAACTTTCTGCCTTTACACACACTCCCAAACTCATCCACTAACCTTTGCAATTTTTCTTTAGAATCTCCCATAAACACAGTATCATCAACAAAAAGTAACTGTGTCAATTCCCATTTTGTATTTGATTCCCCATAATTTAATCCCACACCTCTCCCGAACACCCTAGCATTTACTTCTTTTACAACCCCATCTATAAATATATTAAACAACCATGGTGGCATTACACATCCCTGTCTAAGACCTACTTTTACTGGGAAGTAGTCTCCCTCTCTTCTACACACCCTAATCTGAGCATCACTATCCTCATAAAAACTCTTTACAGCATTTAGTAACTTACCACCTATTCTATATACTTGCAACATCTGCCACATTGCTCCCCTATCCACTCTATCATATGCCTTTTCTAAATCCATAAATGCAATAAAAACTTCCCTATGTTTATCTAAATACTGTTCACATATATGCTTCAATGTAAACACTTGATCTACACATCCCCTACCCACTCTGAAACCTCCTTGCTCATCCACAATCCTACATTCTGTCTTACCTCTAATTCTTTCAATAATAACCCTACCGTACACTTTTCCTGGTATACTCAATAAACTTATTCCTCTATAATTTTTCCAATCTCTTTTGTCCCCCTTCCCTTTATATAAAGGGACTATACATGCTCTCTGCCAATCCCTAGGTACCTTCCCCTCTTTCATACATTTATTAAACAAAAGTACCAACCACTCCAACACTATATCATCCCCTGCTTTTAACATTTCTGTCATGATCCCATCAGTTCCAGCTGCTTTAGCCCCTTTCATTCTATGTAATGCCTCACGTACCTCCCCCACACTTACATTCTGGTCTTCTTCACTCCTAAAAGATGGTATTCCTCCCTGGCCAGTGCATGAAATTTCCGCCTCCCTTTCTTCCTCAACATTTAAAAGTTCCTCAAAATATTCTCGCCATCTACCTAATACCTCCCTCCCCCCATCTACTGACTCCCCTACTCTGTTTTTAACTGACAAATCCATATGTTCCCTATGCTTTCTTAACTTTTTTAACTCACTCCAAAATTTTTTCTTATTTTCATTAAAATTTCTTGACAGTGCCTCTCCCACTCTATCATCTGCTCTCCTTTTGCACTCTCTCACCACTCTCTTCACCTTTCTTTTACTCTCCATATACTCTGCTCTTCTTATAACACTTCTGCTTTGTAAAAACCTCTCATAAGCTAACTTTTTCTCTTTTATCACACCCTTTACTTCATCATTCCACCAATCACTCCTCTTTCCTCCTGCTCCCACCCTCCTATAACCACAAACTTCTGCCTCACATTCTAATACTTCTACACGTATTTACTTATTAGTTCTTGTTCTTGTTTATTTCCGCTTATCTCCATGGGAAAGTGGAACGGAATTCTTCCTCTGTAAGCCATGCATGTCGTAAACGGCAACTAAAATGCTGGGAGCAAGGGGCTAGTAACCCCTTCTCCTGAATATATTACTAAATTTAAAAGGAGAAACTTTCGTTTTTCTTTTTGGGCCACCCTGCCTCAGTGGGATACAGCCGGTTTGTTGAAAGAAAAGAACCTCAAGGGAGGTTCCTTGATGCTGGTGAGGGGCTCTTGCCCTTGATCTAGGGAATTGGATCTCTGTTGTTTGTTGGACTATCATATTGAAACTTGGGCAATGTGTGATGGAAATGTGCTTCTTAACATACACCAAAAATGAAAGAAATTGGACCATAAATAACTGAGTTCACTTCTCAGCCATTAGCCTTCCCTTAGCGGTATAGTATTTTCGTATGGTTTTTATGGTTGTATTCTCGTTTTTTATTGTTCATTTGATAGAGTGGAAGATATACTACAGAAATAGATATGATTTTGATTGGTTTCACAATGAAAAGTACCTTGATATTGAGCTCAAAGTAGCAGAAATGTTCGATTCCTTGGCGATGCTCAAGAGTAAACAAATGACGTCACCATCCAATACCTGTCTGATTGGCACTCCCCCTCAACCTTCACATACTGGAAAGCTCTTCAACACACTAGCAAAAGTGGGAGCAGACATCATGAGGTAGCAGTGGCAGACAACATGAAGCAGCAGTGGCAGACAACATGAAGCAGCAGTGGCAGACAACATGAAGCAGCAGTGGCAGACAATATGAAACAGCAGTGGCAGACAACATGAAGCAGCAGTGGCAGACAACATGAAGCAGCAGTGGCAGACATCATGAAGCAGCAGTGACAGACATCATGAGGTAGCAGTGGCAGACAGCATGAAGCAGCAGTGACAGACAACATGAGGTAGCAGTGGCAGGCAGCATGAAGCAGCAGTGGCAGACAGCCTGAAGCAGCAGTGGCAGACAATATGAAGCAGCAGTGGCAGACAACATGAAGCAGCAGTGGCAGACAACATGAAACAGCAGCATTTGACTTGTTTTTGGGTTATCCTAGGTTCTCTGTACATGTAGTCAGGAGCAGGAATGGCTGCTGTGGTGGCCCTATAAACCCCAACAACAACAATGGCCATAGCCACATATATAATGACATGTATTTTATTCATTCTAATGTATATGTCATGTTTCTGTTATTAATATTGTTTATTATGTCATATTGGATGAAATGTGATAGATAAATAAGCCGTAGTGTTGATATTAGGGAAATTATTGAAGTACATATTTTGTCGTGCCTGGAATTCCACTGGAACGGATTAATTCCATTTCAATTAATTTAAATAAGGAAAATTAACTCTGCAAACAAGCAAATCCAGATGCGAGCAAGGTCACGGAATGGATTAAACTCGTAAGTAGAGGTTCCACTGTATTGCTCTTTCTTTTTTTTTTTTATTTTCACACTGGCCGATTCCCACCAAGGCAGGGTGGCCCGAAAAAGAAAAACTTTCACCATCATTCACTCCATCACTGTCTTGCCAGAAGGGTGCTTTACACTACAGTTTTTAAACTGCAACATTAACACCCCTCCTTCAGAGTGCAGGCACTGTACTTCCCATCTCCAGGACTCAAGTCCGGCCTGTCGGTTTCCCTGAACCCCTTCATAAATGTTACTTTGCTCACACTCCAACAGCACGTCAAGTATTAAAAACCATTTGTCTCCATTCACTCCTATCAAACACGCTCACACATGCCTGCTGGAAGTCCAAGCCCCTTGCACACAAAACCTCCTTTACCCCCTCCCTCCAACCTTTCCTAGGTCGACCCCTACCCCGCCTCCCTTCCACTACAGACTGATACACTCTTGAAGTCACTCTGTTTCGCTCCATTCTCTCTACATGTCCGAACCACCTCAAAACCCTTCCTCAGCCCTCTGGACAACAGTTTTGGTAATCCCGCACCTCCTCCTAACTTCCAAACTACGAATTCTCTGCATTATATTCACACCACACATTGCCCTCAGACATGACATCTCCACTGCCTCCAGCCTTCTCCTCGCTGCAACATTCAACACCCATGCTTCACACCCATATAAGAGCGTTGGTAAAACTATACTCTCATACATTCCCCTCTTTGCCTCCAAGGACAAAGTTCTTTGTCTCCACAGATTCCTAAGTGCACCACTCACCCTTTTCCCCTCATCAATTCTATGATTCACTTCATCTTTCATAGACCCATCCGCTGACACGTCCACTCCCAAATATCTGAATACATTCACCTCCTCCATACTCTCTCCCTCCAATCTGATATCCAATCTTTCATCACCTAATCTTTTTGTTATCCTCATAACCTTACTCTTTCCTGTATTCACTTTTCTTATATTGTTCAAATTTGTCTTGTAGACACGTATATTATACTGATATTATTTTTGTTATTTAAGCCAAAAATTTTCTTACTATAGCTGTTTTCCAGCAAGGCAGGATAATTTAAAGCAACACATTCTGTATTATTATAAAAACATAAGACAGAAGGAGCACTGCAGCAGGCCTACTGGCCCATGCTAGGCAGCTGTCTTGTTGGGAGTTAGCAATCCTTTTCAACTCTAGTCTTTCTAAATGACCAAACCCTCGCAACACCCCTCCACTCTCTGACTTATACCTTTCCTGCCCCACACTGTCTCCTTATTTCTTCATTCCTTATTGTCTGCATAATGCTCCACACATTATCAAACATGACATTCAAAGACCATGCCCCACACATGTAAGTGTTGGTATGTCTGTACTCTGCTACATTTTTGTTTTTGCTGCCACTGATAAGTTTCTTGTTACATGCTAAACACTCCACCTACTTTTTTTATTTCTTGCAATAACCCACTGTAAAAATTGGTTAAGAATAAGAACATTCTTCAAGAAATCATCATAGTATAAGCAAGATTTTTTGTATTTTTTTTTCCAGAAATCATGTAACCTTGGTTCCAAGGATGCTTTTTTTTTTTTTTAGTTTTGTGTATAATAGGAGGAAACACAGAAATGTGTAATAAAATAAGTTGAAGTATTAGTTGTTCAATTTAAATG
Organism: Cherax quadricarinatus; assembly: GCF_038502225.1. Lineage (NCBI taxonomy): Eukaryota > Metazoa > Arthropoda > Malacostraca > Decapoda > Parastacidae > Cherax > Cherax quadricarinatus. The sequence goes on from NC_091343.1 coordinate 23,965,540, forward strand.
ACTTGTCTGCACTTTTTTCACAGTTGTAAGCGGCTTACATCAAGTGATGAGTGCTTACATGCCTACCCTGGCCGTAAGTGTTTTTGGAACAGGTAAGCTGACAAGTTATTGGGGTATATTGACATGATTTACTCAGGGGACAGTGACAGTGGGTGAGACTGGAAGGAGGGAGATGGGACATGAACTGAGCACTCAAGTTGGGTATAGCTGTAAGAAGTTTTTTAAGGTGGATGGTTAACTAAAAGGAATAGTGAAGACACACACTGTACACTTATACAAATACAGTAGACCGTCATTTAACACAAGTTTATTTGGCATGATTCGGGTATAGCACGATTGAAGAATTGCAGCACAATTTTATACAACCTTTCATAAAATTAATTTAACAAGCGGCCACCTTGTTGTGGATCAGCGGGGGAGACCTCCCACCATCCCCTGCCACTCCCCAACACTCCCGCCATTCCTTGCCACCCCCAACACTCCTGCCATCCCCTGCCACCCTGTCACACCATCCCAACATTCATACTTCATACTTGTCTAGTTCCTCTTCTCTGCTACAAGCTGCGTTTGTGAATTGTGTTTTGATCTTTTAATTACCATATCTTGTATCTGCCAAGCAATCATGACACCCAGTAGGCATGCCAGTGTTGCTGAAAGTGGCAAGAAACAGTATAAGCATTTGAATCTTAGAATTAATGAAGAAAACAGAGATATTAAACAAGGGATAGCCTGTGGCCGTAATGAAACTCGCTTTGTGCACATAAATGAGGTAAACATGAGTTTGTGTGATTGACTGAATGACTGACTGACTTACTGAATGACTGACTTACTGAATGAGTGAATGACTTGACTGACTGAATGACTTGACTGACTTACTGAATGACTTGGATTTACTGAATGACTTTCTGACTTGACTGACTGAATGACATGATTGACTTACTGAATGACTTGACTGACTTACTGAATGAGTTAAAGTTAGACTTTTTCACTGAAGTGGACCCTGAAAGGGTGTCTAGAGCAGCTGATGCCTTACCATCAATTGTATAATGTACTGTAGGGTAAAATAGAACAGAAATCCATTACAGAATTTATACACACTCCAGTGCAACCATCGACTTAAATACCAGAACCTTTACCATCCACCTCAGCCCACTAGTGCCACAGCATAACTCTCTACTCTCCACAATCATCCACAAACACCAGCACCCACAATTTAAGGTAAGAAATACTATTTTTTCTGTTGCATTTGTAATCTTATGCAGTAAAGACAACATAATAAATCACAACCATGAATTACAATTACATATTCACTTTTATTTTTGTAAGATATGGAGGCCTAAAAAAAAAAGTTGTATGGCTTTTTTTGGGGCTCCCAGGAACGTAACCCTATTTTTCCCTGAAGTTCTTCAGTTTATCTAACATGGTTTTTTACCTAACATGGCATTTTCAGGAACATAACTATCGTGTTACATGACAGTCTACTGTATATAACAAAACCCATTGGGCACATTAATTGAATAATGGTGCCCATACTCTGTTGCATGCCCTCCTGGGGGTGCTTTATAAAATATCTGTAATATTGGAATTAGATTGCTGTTCTCTTCAGTTTTTCATATAAATTGTAAATAATTAAAAAAAAAAAAATTGGATTCTTTCAGGATTCTGACACGATGTGAACCTACCAATAATAACGACAAAAATGCATATGATGTATGCCCAACAGTAACACAAAAGCTTAATTTTACTGCCCTCTGCAATGAGCAAACTTCTTGTCGATCGTGTGTGTCTAACACGTATGGGTGCGTGTGGTGTAGCAACATTTGCACCCACAACAAGTGTGTGGAATATGCCAAGGTTAGTTTTATTTTGGGGGGTTTATTTTGGTTTTGTCATGTCTGATATCTTACTTAACTTTTGTATTTAATTCTTTGCAGAAATAGGTAGATATGCATATTATTGCATTATAATTTACTTAAGTATTATTGGTGGGATTGAAGACTTCTTCATGCTTATGGTAGACTTAGAGATAATAGTTAGATTTTGCTTAGGTTAATGTATAATGTGAAGAGCATTTACTTTGTATTATTTACTTATAATGAAGCTTTAATTTAGTTTGCAAGTATTTTTCTGACAACATTTTTTCCATTAATATTCTGTAATATTTATAGCATTAGAGATACTTGTAAGCATGGGAAAAGTATTAATATGAATATAACTCCAGTATTGTAAAATTAAAAAGGGTTAAGGTATTAGGGGGTAAAACCACAGTGAAGTAAACAAAAAATTAAGGAAACTTGTTTATCAGAAGAATATTTGAATGATGGTGTACTAAGTTGTCTTCCCGGGGCAATGGATACCAGACCAGGTTGTTCATGCTAGCTTTTTGTTTTAATTTTAAGATTTATTCAAAGTTGTTAATTGTGACAACTGATTATTAGGAGCATATTTTGTTGCAGCAATGATAATGGTAGCTAAAGCAACTTTGAGATCCATAAATGTTAACTGTTACTTTAAGTTTTATTTTAGCCATTGTCTATTTTTAAAGGAGACTAAATTTATCTGAATATGGATGTTGATTAATTTTGGCTGTATTCTTTCTTTCTTTTCCATCTGGATTTAATTTGCTTAAAATATGAAAGTATAGATGTGCTTCTTGTATATGTGAATATCATCCCTGATTTGTTAATGATTCACCTGAAGATCCTGTTATTGTTGATTCCAAGAGTGAATTAGTGTGACTGGGCTGTCTTGGCAATCTTGGAGTGGCAAGATGCATGTGAATATATTGAGCTTTTAAATTAATTTATTAGTTAAAGTGAAAGATAAGTGATGGCTAATAAAATTACATTGTTATCTATTAACAGGGGTTTCCTACAGTTTACAAAATAGAAATATTGCTATTACTTTGTGTTGATAACTAAAAAATTTCAAATGGTTGGGAAGCCCCAGTTAATTGCAAAAGTAATCCATGAGTGTTTTATAAGCTTTGTTCCCAGATGTCAAGAAGTAACTGTGTGTTTTGTTTCTGACAGCCTGAGGGTGTGATGAGTTTGAGTAATGGCCTCATAAATAAAGAGGTTCCCAGGCCTACTAAGGTGGTGGTATGTTGGTGTCGGCTGCTCTCCCTTTTGTACTCTTGGCTCTTCAGTCATGATTGTTCCCTTGTATGCATGATCTGGCTGTCAATCCATTGGGAAACTAATGCCTGTTAAGTCTGTTTACTAAGCTACATTTTTTTATTTTGTTAAAATTTTGATCCAGTACTTATGTGAATACTGCATCCCATGTTTACTGTATCTAAAAATGCTTGTGATGTAGACTAATATATGGAATGATTAATTATAGCTGACTTTTCGTTGAATACACGAGTTGTTATGTTGTAACTTGTCTTATCCTTAGAAAGTTTGTTATATAAAGGTTAGGGATTATGACAATCACAGTTTGATTCAAATTATATATTTAATTTCACTGTGTCATATATATGCATTCTTTCCTGGCTTCATAACCTCTTTTGAATTTTTCGGTTACTGATAGTTTTCGTTCTTTCATGTGTTGAATACCTAAGCCACAGGGTTCTATGCTCTCAGAATTCAGTGTGCTAGATTTAGGTGTGACCTTTTTAATACTATTAGCCAATAATTATTTTCGTCTTTTAGATTGTCTTATTGTACTTACGACATTCATGCCCATTTATTCCATTTTTTTATGTCTTGCCAGTTAAGACTTGGGGTGCTTATAGCATTCAGGTATATGCCTTCGTACCTCAGTGTTTCCATGCATTTGTACGTCTGTGCATTTTCAGTATATGTATGCTTAACATTTGTGCTAAGATTATAATGCAGGGGCACTGTATTTTAAGTTTATTGATCATCCTCTCACTCTATTATTTTTCTTTTATGCACTTCCAACTCATTTTTTTTGTTCCATGTGAAATAATACAGTAGCTCAGGAGGTTATTGTGTAAAGAGATGTTAGGTTTTTGACTGATTCTGTTGGCCTATGGGGCTGAGCTTTATAATTTTGTTGTGTATTTTATTTTGGCATGGGAATTTTCTTTTTGGGGGGAAGGTTGTTTGAGGTTCTCACTTCACATGAGGGGTGTCATCTTTGGAGAAGGTATCCTAGGGGAAACAAGGTACGAAGATATAGATAGGTATCCCATTTCCAAGTGACAATTTGAGTATATCTCGCTAAGTTGGCATGAAGCTTGGCATACTCATATATTGACAGACTTTAAGCCACTATTAAATTTTTTTTAGGAAGTCAGAACTAGGTAGTCACTTTAGGAACTAATTTTGTCTTGCCAAAATTTAGCTTAACAAACGTTGTTTTCTGTCATGTTGTGTGTGTGTGTGTGTGTGTGTGTGTGTGTGTGTGTGTGTGTGTGTGTGTGTGTGTGTGTGTGTGTGTGTGTGTGTGTGTGTGTGTGTACTCACCTATTTGTACTCACCTATTTGTGGTTGCATGGGTCGAGTCACAGCTCCTGGCCCTGCCTCTTCGCTGATTGCTACTAGGTCCTCTCTTACCCTGCCCCATGAGCTCTATCATACCTCGCCTTAAAACTATGTATGGTTCCTGCCTCCACTACATCACTTTCTAGGCTATTCCATGGCCTGACTACTCTATGACTGAAAAAATACTTCCTAACATCCCTTTGATTCATCTGAGTCTTCAACTTCCAATTGTGACCTCTTGTGTCTGTGTCCCATCTCTGGAACATCCCGTCTTTGTCCACCTCGTCTATTCCGTGCAGTATTTTATATGTCGTTATCATGTCTCCCCTGACCCTCCTGTCCTCCAGTGTCGTCAGGCCTATTTCCCTCAACCTTTCTTCATAGGACAATCCCCGTAGCTCTGGGACTAGTCTTGTTGCAAACCTTTGCACTTTCTCTAATTTCTTGACGTGCTTGACTAGGTGTGGATTCCAAACTGGTGCTGCATACTCCAGTATGGGCCTGACATAAATGGTATACAGAGTCTTGAATGAATCCTTACTGAGGTATCGGAACGCTATCCGTAGGTTTGCCAGGCGCCCGTATGCTGCAGCAGTTATCTGATTGATGTGCGCCTCAGGGTATGGGTGTGTGTGCGCGCGCGCGCGTACGTACGTACTCGCCTAATTGTGGTTGCAGGGGGTCGAGACTCAGCTACTGGCCCTGCCTCTTCACTGATTGCTACTAGGTCTCTCTCTCTCTTTTTCTCTCCTCTCTCTCTTTTTCTCTCCTCTCTCTCTTTTTTTCTCTCCTCTCTCTTTTTCTCTCCTCTCTTTTTCTCTCCTCTCTCTCTCTTTTTCTCTCCTCTCTCTTTTTCTCTCCTCTCTCTTTTTCTGTCCTCTCTCTCTCTTTTTCTCTCCTCTCTCTCTCTCTTTTTCTCTCCTCTCTCTCTTTTTCTCTCCTCTCTCTTTTTCTCTCCTCTCTCTCTTTTTCTCTCTCTCTCTCTCTCTCTCTCTCTCTCTCTCTTTTACTCTCTCTCTCTCCCTCTCTCTTTTTCTCTCCTCTCTCTTTTTCTCTCCTCTCTCTTTTTCTCTCCTCTCTCTCTCTTTTTCTCTCCTCTCTCTCTCTTTCTCTCCTCTCTCTTTTTCTCCTCTCTCTTTTTCTCTCCTCTCTCTTTTTCTATCCTCTCTCATTTTCTGTCCTCTCTCTCTTTTTTCTGTCCTCTCTCTCTTTTTTCTATCCTCTCTCTTTTTCTATCCTCTCTCTCTCTCTCTCTCTCTCTCTCTCTCTCTCTCTCTCTCTCTCTCTCTCTCTCTATCTCTCTCTCTCTCTCTCTCTCTCTCTCTCTCTCTCTCTCTCTCTCCTCTCTCTCTCTCTCTCTCTCTCTCTCTCTCTCTCTCTCTCTCTCTCTCTCTCTCTCTCTCTCTCTCTCTCTCTCTCTCCTCTCTCTCTCTCTCTCTCTCTCTCTCTCTCTCTCTCTCTCTCTCTCTCTCTCCTCTCTTCTCTCTCCTCTCTTTCTCCTCTCTCTCTCCTCTCTCTCTCTCTCTCCCTCTCTCTCTCTCTCTCTCTCTCTCTCTCTCTCTCTCTCTCTCTCTCTCTCTCTCTCTCTCTCTCTCTCTCTCTCTCTCTCTCTCTCTCTCTCTCTCTCTCTCTCTCTCTCTCTCTCTCTCTCTCTGTCTCTCTCTCTCTCTCTCTCTCTCTCTCTCTCTCTCTCTCTCTCTCTCTCTCTCTCTCTCTCTCTCTCTCTCTCTCTCTCTCTCTCTCTCTCTCTCTCTCTCTCTCTCTCTCTCTCTCTCTCTCTCTCTCTCTCTCTCTCTCTCTCTCTCTCTCTCTCTCTCTCTCTCTCTCTCTCTCTCTCTCTCTCTCTCTCTCTCTCTCTCTCTCTCTCTCTCTCTCTCTCTCTCTCTCTCTCTCTCTCTCTCTCTCTCTCTCTCTCTCTCTCTCTCTCTCTCTCTCTCTCTCTCTCTCTCTCCTCTCTCTCTCTCTCTCTCTCTCTCTCTCTCTCTCTCTCTCTCTCTCTCTCTCTCTCTCTCTCTCTCTCTCTCTCTCTCTCTCTCTCTCTCTCTCTCTCTCTCTCTCTCTCTCTCTCTCTCTCTCTCTCTCTCTCTCTCTCTCTCTCTCTCTCTCTCTCTCTCTCTCTCTCTCTCTCTCTCTCTCTCTCTCTCTCTCTCTCTCTCTCTCTCTCTCTCTCTCTCTCTCTCTCTCTCTCTCTCTCTCTCTCTCTCTCTCTCCTCTCTCTTCTCTCTCTTCTCTCTCTCTCCTCTCTCTCCTCTCTCTCTCTCTCTCTCTCTCTCTCTCTCTCTCTCTCTCTGTGCGTACGTGTGTGTGTGTGTGTATGTGTGTGTGTGTGTGTACGTTCACCTCACCTAATTGTGGTTGCAGGGGTGAAGACTCAGCTGCAGGTGTTTGTGTCTGTATCTGTCTGTCTGTCTCTAAAGGAAGAAAAGAGGATGAATTGTGATATATTATTTCTTTGTAACTACTGTTACTACTATTTAACAATGTCTTCTGAATGTTTTTGATTTTTTGAACACCAAAGTTGGAATAATACCCATGCAGTGGGGATGGGACTTTTTATGCTAATTATATGGAAACCATGCATCAGTGATCCAAACAAATGGGTATATTAATTTTCAATACACTATTTGTATTTCAAAAAAACTTTGAGTAGTGTTTTGGGGAAACAATAGAATACAGTGGAATGAAAGACAAGCCTACTACAAGGGATTAATTATTTTGTGAATTTGTGATCAAAATTTATGAATTCACTATTTACAAGAATTTTGGGGAATGCATCTTATAGAGATTTCTAAGGATTTCATTACATTAGTAGCTTCATATTTTAATATGCCTTATTTTATTCTAAGAAGTTTTAAGTATTTTAAGTAAATTAGGAACAAATATTATATATTTATATGGTAGGATCTTCCTTGAAAGCTCTTAAAGAACATAGATATCACACTAGAAACAATGTCATTTAGATATTCTTTATGTTTGTTTGAATTTGTAGAAATTTGTAAGCAGAAGTTATAGTAATTTACTTAATGAAACAAAAAATGTAAATTTCATGGCAAATTCTAAACAAAATTATAATATAACAATATGACCTTAAGTAATAAATTTTTTGACCCCTCAAATATCATGTCCTAAATATTATTTTTTACTAATATTATTACTATTACTCACGGTATTACAATTATTATTTTTTTTTATCTTGATGGCTGTCTACAGCCAAGGCAGGGTGACCTTAAGATGAAGAAAAATTCATCATTCATTCATTTGCTGTCTTGTCAGAAGTGTGACATTGTAGATCAGATTACCCTCTTGACTTCCACTTTTCCCACTCCTCCAGAGTGCAGACTTTCCCTTCCCACCTTCAGGACTCAAATCTAGTTAACTGATTTCCCTAAATCCCTTCATAAAGTTACTTTATCTTCGCTCTAACAGCACGTCCATTAAAAATCACGTGTCTCCATTCATTCCTATCTAACGCGCATGCACACACCCACAGACACACAAGCCTGTTGGATGCTCAGGTCCCTAAAACTCAGACTTTAATGCCTTTTCTTCAACTGTTCTCTACTCCCATATACCTTCCAACCCAGCTTTATATGGTCTTCTTCATCCTATCCCTGTTGGTAGAATTATCAGTTTTAATGGTAGGATAGTGTGTCAAGTTTTGACACTGGGATTGCCAGTTATGATGATAGGATTTGGTTTTTAAAATAAGAATGTTTGTCACTTTTGATGAGGCTGTTGGACTGTTTTGAATGTAATTAAGTATGATAGCATACTGCACAATTGAGTGATTCAGTGGCATGCTTCTTTGAAAGTGTTTGATAATAATTTTCTTTGCTTTATTGCAAACTTCAAACAGATTTAGTAGTATAAATCTTGCATCTTGCTTTAGCATTTTGTTTTGTTGCTTTCTAAATCAGTAAGTAAAATAGTGACTGCATCTTGAACATCTTAAAATGTTGATATATTTAGTATTTTCCTTTAACTTCTTTCTGAAATTTATGAAATATTACTTCCAAATAGTTGTGTTGGTTATTTTTATGGTTCTCCTCATAACGGTAATTGTCACCTATATTGATATTAAAGTATCCCAGACTATCCCATCACAGAGAGAATCTTTAAACCACTAAAGAATTTGTTATTATGTATAGTTTGTGTTAGTCAATAATGAATCGTCACATAGTTTTCTGTTGCTGATTTCATTAGTACCTTCCGAAGGGTTGTTTCCACACAAAAAAATTATTTTACGATTGATTTTTCTGTTCTACAAACGAGAAGAGCAGTTGTTTTTTCATCATCCTCTTCAAACTTTTCTATACATAGATCCTGTCGTATCTGAGTGCCTCTGCAAAGACAGTGATTATGTATGAGTGAGGTGAAAGTGTTGAATGATGATGAAAGTATTTTCTTTTTGGGGATTTTCTTTCTTTTTGGGTCACCCTGCCTCGGTGGGAGATGGCCAACTTGTTGAAAAAAAAAAAAAAAAAAAGATCCTGCCCAATATTTATTTATTTATTTTGGAATTGCAGTCATGAAATAATTTTAGCTTGGCAAGTTATTTTGTTCTTAAACTTCATCAGGTGTTTATAGAATTTTGATGATGTGAAAAAGATGCCTCATCTCATGTAATTCAAGTGTGTTTTTTCTTTTATTAACACATCGGCCATCTCCCACCAAGGCAGGGGGGCCCAGAAAAAAAAACTTTTCATCATCATTCACTCTATCACTGTCTTGCCAGAAGTGCACTTACACTGCAGTTATAAAACTACAACATTAACACCCCTCCTTCAGAGTGCAGGCACTGTACTTCCCATCTCCAGGACTCAAGTCCGGCCTGCCGGTTTCCCTGAATCTCTTCACAAATGTTACCTTGCTCACACTCCAACAGCATGTAAAGTCCTAAAAACCATTGTCTTCATTCACTCATATCAAACACGCTCATGCATGCTTACTGGAAGTCCAAGCCCCTTGCACACAAAATCTCCTTTACCCCTTTCCCTCTAACCTTTTCTAGGCCAACCCCTACCCTGCCTTCCCTCCACTGCTTTTTAGGCCACCCTACCATAGTGGGAGACTGATGTTGATGTAGAAATATATGGTACTTTGAGTCTTAGCTTATTTTTGCATATTTTTTACTTAGATATTATATTGTTTTTAAGTATTTTTTTACCTAAGATTATTTTCAAGATCCATAGCACATTATTTATGTTGCTTATACTATATATGTAAATCTTTCTTTCTTTCAATGCAACAGCCGTATCCCACTGAGGTGGGGTGGCCCAAAAGGAAAAACAAAAGTTTCTCCTTTTAAATTTAGTAATATATACAGAAGAAAGGGTTACTAGCCCCTTGCTCCCAGCATTTTAGTCGCCTTTTACAACACGCATAGCTTACGGAGGAAGAATTCTGTTCCACTTCCCCATGGAGATAAGAGGAAATAAACAAGAACAAGAACTAGAAAGAAAATAGCAGAAAACCCAGAGGGGTGTGTGTGTATATATGCTTGTATATGTATGTGTAGTGTGATCTAAGTGTAAGTAGAAGTAGCAAGACGTACCTGAAATCTTGTATGTTTAGGAGACAGAAAAAGGACACCATCAATCCTACCATCATGTAAAACAATTACAGGCTTTTGTTTTACACTCACTTGGCAGGATGGTAGTACCTCCCTGGGTGGTTGCTGTAAATATTATGCAGAAAATTTGGAGTATGGAAATTAGGAGAAGGTGTGGAGTTAATAAAAGTATTAGTCAGAGGGCTGAAGAGGGGTTGTTGAGGTGGTTTGGTCATTTAAAGAGAAAGGATCAAAGTAGAATGACATGGAGAGCATTTAAATCTGTAGGGGAAGGAAGGCGGGGTAGGGGTCGTCCTCGAAAAGGTTGGAAGGAAGGGGTAAGGGAGGTTTTGTGGGCGAGGGGCTTGGACTTCCAGCAGGCATGCATGAGCATGTTCGATAGGAGTAAATGGAGACGAATGGTATTTGTGACCTGATGATCTGTTGGAGTGTGAGCAGGGTAATATTTAGTGAAGGGATTCAGGGAAACTGGTTATTTTTATATAGCCGGACTTGAGTCCTGGAAATGGGAAGTACAATGCCTGCACTCTAAAGGAGAGGTTTTGGGATATTAGCAGTTTGGAGGAATGTGTTGTGTATCTTTATATGTATACGCTTCTAAACTGTTGTGTTCCGAGCACCTCTGCAAAAACAGTGATTATGTATAAGTGAGGTGAAAGTGTTGAATGATGATGAAAGTATTTTCCTTTTGGCGATTTTCTTTCTTTTTCGGTCACCCTGCCTCGGTGGGAGACGGCCGACTTGTTAAAAAAAAAAAATATCTTCAGGCCTTGTATCCACCTTGTAACAGCTAGGCTAAACTATAAACAACCAAATTAAAGATATGGAAGTAGCTTTGAAGCTTTCTTCATATTTAACTCACTTTTTAAACACACTGCTAAAATATTTGTCATTACAAAATTGTTGATATAAAATACTTCATTGAGAGATTAGAAAACTACAATAACTCCTTTTGAAGAGGACATTATACTGGTGATGTAATCTAAATATTATACTGTACTGTACAGTACTCCTGTATATTGTACTATATTGTCCTATTCTATATATACTATACAAATAACTACAAATCCTACATATAATGTAGCTTACTGTATATAAATTGTTTGATTGAAAATACATCATATTGAGGTAGGTTTCTTTGATATTTCTTTTGAAGTTGATTGTTGTTGTACATTTATTAGGGTATTCAGTTCCATATTTTTGACTTGGGCATTTAGAGAGCATGGAGCAGAATGAGATTATCTAGAAGATGTATATCTGGGATGGAAGGAGAGGAGAGGTTGGGGTTATTCCAGGAAGGATTGGGGGGATGATGTGGAGGAGGTTTTTAAGTGGTTGGGTCTTGAGCATTCAGAAGACATATCTGAGCATGTTATAGGGAGTGAAGACAGTGGTTTTATTGATTTGACATGCTGTTGGAATGTGAGCATAGTATAGTTTATGAAGGGATTCAAAACTGGTTAGCTAGACTTAAGTTGTGGAGGTGGGAAGTACAGTGTCTGCACATGGAAGGATGGAGATATTGCAGTTTGGAATGTCATTTGAAATATCTGTTTAGTGCTTGACATTATTATTATTTTATGTCATTTTGAAACTCAAATTGAAGAAAAGCAAAAAAAAAAAAAAAAAAAAAATAAAAAAAAAACATAGTTCCATTTGCAAACTGTAATAGTGCCTAGGATGTGAATTTACCCCACCTCCATTACATCTAAGTAAAATGGAAGCCTGGTTATGTCTGTTTATTTGACCTGGAAACCAATTTACTCATCACCAGACAGACTAGGTCCTACTACTAAAACTTATTTTTGAATGTGAGGATAGGTAAATGGGGGCAGGGTGTTAAGTGAGTTTGTTCCCTTGTGTATCATTTGTTAAATAACAAAAAGGCACAATACTGTGACTGAAACAATACACAAGTAACCCGCACATAGGAGAGAGGAGCTATGACGACGTTTCGGTCCGACTTGCACCATTTACAGTCACACTAACAGAAAGGAGAGAAGGAGTGAGTATATGTAGGCCAGCAGACTACCTCTCTTGTCTCGTCCCTGTCTGCTGGCCTATATATACTCCCTCCTTCTCTCCTTTCTGTTAGTGTGACTTTGTAAATGGTGCAAGTTGGATCGAAATGTCATCATAAACTCCTCTCTCCTATGTGCGGGTTATTTGTGTAGTGTATCATTTGTCTCTGGACAAAGTATTGTTTAATGGTGGAAGACTAACAGTAATGCAGAGAACATATGTTCTGGAGTTTTGAGACTATCAGACCGCGGGTTCAAATCCCGCCCATGGTATGATATGTGTAAGATATTTATACTGTATTAAAATAGAAGCACTATTTTTTGTCAGTGGGATGCAAATTCAGTTCATTATTTTGTCTTTGTTTTCTAATTTTGATGAAAGCACAAAGAGAACTTTGCATGAACTCTTTAGGAACAAAATATGAGATAATACAATACATGAGATTTGTTTGAATGCAAAAGATGAGACTGAATAGTTCATTGAAGGCACAGCGTTCTTGTATTGTGCACATTTTTATTTTTACCAAATATTTCCTTTGATATAAGCAGGGGTGTCAGTAAATTTTTCAGTAGCAGGAAAGCAGGAAATAGAATGATCAGGCTTGACGCCCTGTTACCTTTGGAGCTAACTCGATGTAGCTAAATCTGTTGCTTTCATGTGTTGCATTATCAGTTTTAAGATAACTAAGTTCAATAATATTTATATTTTGTTTTTCATATCAAATGGATTGTAGCCTTCCCTCTTATCCTTCAGAAAACTGAGTCATTGATGATTGTTCAGAGTATTGTAGTTTGGAATTTGAGACGATTTTGCCAGTCACCTGGCTGTTAATGACATCTCTGCTGAAGCATGCACTATTTACTTTGAATTTTCTCTACACATGTAAATTTTGCTGGCTTCAAGTACAAATTTAAGTGTTTTTCTGTTGTATGAGTCATGGAACACAGCATTCTTCCAAGACTTAATTATGATAAGTCCAAGTTCTTCTGGTACAGATAAAAACATCTTACCCTACTAGGGTTTTTGCATTTAATTTCACTAATTAAAGAAGTTCTTAATACTTTTTGCTCTGAATTAACACAATAATGGGATCAGAAACTCGAACAGTTATTTGAATGTAAGAAATGTGAGCCTTATTAATTAAAACAACAATTTCTTCAATAATGAAAATAAATTGCATTATTATTAGCTTCAATATTGCTATTAATTAACTCTGATCTTTAGTGATCATATTTTTTTTTTATTATGGCTGAAAAATTAAAGCTGTTTAATTTGATGAGAAATAAGTGAAAGTTACTGCATTAAACAGATAAAGGTTTATATGTTAAGGGTCTAAATATGTTATAATGTATTTTCATAATAAATTCTTTAAATTGCATGACACTTATGATGCACAATTATGTAATGCATTTTAACCAGCTCTATTTTACCCTTGCTATCAGGGTGTGGCAAGTGGCGAAGGGTGTGAAGATAATTTACGGTCACGCTGCAAATCTCTGAGTACCTGTCCACTGTGTCGTGCTCACCACCACTGTGACTGGGTGGAGCAAGTGTGTGTTGCTGCACCTAATAGAACATCAACAGCTGCTGGGGCAACAGCAGATGCAGGTCCCAGCTTAGCACTAAAAGAAATTTCCACTACCCCGTCTATTGATCAACATGATCATCGATCACCGATGAATGGGGGTACCCGGAATGCGTTGCATTCTCACAGACCATGCGAGCCTACATGTGCACAGAGGTCATCATGTTCCAACTGTACTGAGACAAAGGTAAAAATGTTTATTATTTATAAGATAGTTTATGAAAATAGCAAATATTTAGAAGGTAAAAAAAAATTGTAAGATGATGGTTTTCCATTCCTATAAAGTTGGGTTTCTGTTGAAGTGAAAAATTATTTATGAGTTTAACCATTTCAGTGTCGAAACCCCTCATCCTTAACTCACTTTGTCGAAAACTTGAAAAAAAAAAAAAAAAATTCCTATGAAATGATAGAGAATCTTTTCTCAGTGGTAATGACACCAAAAGTACGAAATTTTATAAAAAACTTAGGAAATTATGCTCTCTTGAAGTTAGCGATCTCGGTGATATTTACGCATTGGCGATTTCGCCCACTTTGAGCCCTATTTTCGGCCATTTCCATTGTTCCAGTTGACTAAAATCATAGCTATTTCACTAGAACTCGATATGTTTTATTGACTGAGTACAAGAAACTGCCCATTTACTGATTTCAACTACCCAATAAAGTGGTCAGAAGTTGACAATTTGGCCAATTTCACACAAATTTCAGAAGATGCCAATTTCAAAATAGAGTCCAGAATAAACAAGGCAGACATCCTTGGCACTAAAATAACATTTTCTCTATTCATTAGCCATGTCTCCAGGCCCCTCTTGTATTACTCTGCTTTCCATTTTTAATTTTTCTTCTCACAAAAAATAGAAGATTTACTGTTATGCAGACTAATGCATTATTATAATAATTGTATAAATAATGTAAACCCATTCGTGACTGTGTATTAGACTGGCCAGTTGGGCACATACTGGACAGTGACGTCATTTGTTTACTCTTGAACTTCGGCAAAAATCGAACAGTTCCACTAATCTGTGCTCAATTTCAAGATACTTTTTATCGTGAAATCAATCAAAATCATCTCCATTTCTGTGATATATCTTCCATTCTGCCAAATGAGACCAAGAAAATGAGAATACAATCATAAATACCATACCAGATTACACCGCAAAGTCGCTGTTTTAAACCAAAAACACGGAGTTTCTTTTTTCTCATGCACTGCGTGCTGCAGGATTTTTTTTATAGTGTGCTCACTGTCCACGCAGACCCATTCTTTCATATGTAGGCCTACCAGCTTTCTCCCACCAGATTTGAAGGAGCTAGAATTTTGGCGTAGTATTACAGGACCCGCAGTGGCTTTCAAGCTGTAATATTATGGGACTGACACTGAAAGGGTTAACAAGTCAAATGATCTGCACCGAACCAGGTCAGTGGTGATGCAGTGAATGAATTTGATGTTTTGACTCTGCAAAAATCAGCTGACTTATGACAGTTACATGAAACACTCATAATGCTAAAATGTAATAGTGTTCTTTTGCCTTGCTGCCTTATGGTGACACCTAAATATTTTTCTAATTAATTATTTAGTTGTTTAATATCATAATTGGTGATTATGATCAGGATGGTTTGAGTCAGTAACACAGCTTTTGCAAGCAATCGAAACCTATGGAGAAGAATTTGGTTCATCTTAAAAGAATTTTAATGGAAATCATACAACTTACTGAAAACATGAGAGAAATACAAATGCTACTTAGGTAAGAGGAGGGGAAGAGGAAGGAATTAATCACAGCACTCGCAATTTTTTTTTTTTAACACGTCATTCATCTCCCACCGAAGCAGGGTGACCCATAAAGAAAGAAAATTCCCAAAAAGAAAATACTTTAATCATCATTCAGCACTTCACCTCACTCATACATAATCACTGCCTTTGCAGAGGTGCTCAGATATGACAGTTCAGAAGTCCCTCCAAACTGCCAATATCCCAAACTCCTCCTTTAAAGTGCAGGCATTGTGCTTCCCATTTCCAGGACTCAAGTCCAGGTAACCTGTTTTCCTGAATACCTTCACAAAATATTACCCTGCTCACACTCCAACAGCTCGTTAGGTCCAAAAAACCATTCGTCTCCATTCACTCCTATTTAACACGCTCACACATGGTTGCTAGAAGTCCAAGCCCCTCGCCCACGAAACCTCTTTTACCCCCTCCATCCAACCTTTTCGAGGACGACCCCGACCCCGCTTTTCTTTCCCTACAGATTTATATGCTCTCCAAGTCATTATACTTTGATCCATTCTCTCTAAATGGCCAAACTATCTCAACAACCTCTCTTCAGCACTCTGACTAATACTTTTAGTAACTCCACACCTAATTTCCACACTCCGAATTTTCTACATAATATTTACACCACACATTGCCCTTAGAACATCTCCACTGCCTCCAGCCGCCTCCTCGCTGCAGCATTTGCAACCCAAGCTTCAAACCCATATAAGAGTGTTGGTACTACTATACTTTCATACATTCCCTTCCTTGCCTCCATGGATAATGTTTTTTGTCTCCACAGATACCTCATCGCACCACGAACCTTTTTTCCTTCATCAATTCTTTGGTTAACCTCATCCTTCATAAACCCATCTGCTGACAAGTCAACTCCCAAATAGCTGAAAACATTAACTTCTTCCATACTCCTCCCCAATTTAATATTCAATTTTTCTTTATCTAAATCATTTGATACCCTCATCACCTTACTTTTTTCTATGTTCACTTTCAACTTTCTACCTTTACACACACTCCCAAACTTATCCACTAACCTTTGCAATTTTTCTTTAGAATCTCCCATAAGCACAGTATAATCAGCAAAAAGCAACTGTGTCAATTCCCATTTTGTATTTAATTCCCCATAATTTAATCCCACCCCTCTCCTGAGCACCCTAGCATTTACTTCTTTTACAGCCCCATCTATAAATATATTAAACAACCATGGTGACATTACACATCCCTGTCTAAGACCTACCTTTACCGGGAAGTAGTCTCCCTCTCTTCTACACACCCTAACCTGAGCCTCATTTTTTTTTTATTATCACACTGCCCGATTCCCACCAAGGCAGGGTGGCCCAAAAAAGAAAAACTTTCACCATCATTCACTCCATCACTGTCTTGCCAGAAGGGTGCTTTACACTACAGTTTTTAAACTGCAACATTAACACCCCTCCTTCAGGGTGCAGGCACTGTACTTCCCATCTCCAGGACTCAAGTCCGGCCTGCCGGTTTCCCTGAACCCCTTCATAAATGTTACTTTGCTCACACTCCAACAGCACGTCAAGTATTAAAAACCATTTGTCTCCATTCACTCCTATCAAACACGCTCACACATGCCTGCTGGAAGTCCAAGCCCCTCGCACACAAAACCTCGTTTACCCCCTCTCTCCAACCTTCCCTAGGCCGACCCCTACCCCGCCTTCCTTCCACTACAGACTGATACACTCTTGAAGTTATTCTGTTTCGCTCCATTCTCTCTACATGTCCGAACCACCTCAACAACCCTTCCTCAGCCCTCTGGACAACAGTTTTGGTAATCCCGCACCTCCTCCTAACTTCCAAACTACGAATTCTCTGCATTATATTCACACCACACATTGCCCTCAGACATGACATCTCCACTGCCTCCAGCCTTCTTCTCGCTGCAACATTCATCACCCATGCTTCACACCCATATAAGAGCGTTGGTAAAACTATACTCTCATACATTCCCCTCTTTGCCTCCAAGGACAGCATTTAGTAACTTACCACCTATTCCATATACTTGCAACATCTGCCACATTGCTCCCCTATCCACTCTATCATATTCCTTTTCTAAATCCATAAATGCAGTGAATACTTCCCTACCTTTATCTAAATACTGTTCACATATATGCTTCAATGTAAGCACTTGATCTACACATCCCCTACCCACTCTAAAGGCTCCTTGCTCATCTGCAATCCTACTCTCTGTCTTACCTCTAATTCTTTCATTAATAACCCTACCATACACTTTCCCTGGTATACTCAGTATAAAGGAGGCTTTAGGAAAGGTAGGGGGTGTGTGGACCAGGTGTTTACAGTGAAACACATAAGTGAACAGTATTTAGATAAGGCTAAAGAGGTCTTTGTGGCATTTATGGATTTGGAAAAGGCATATGACAGGGTGGATAGGGGGGCAGTGTGGCAGATGTTGCAGGTGTATGGTGTAGGAGGTAGGTTACTGAAAGCAGTGAAGAGTTTTTACGAGGATAGTGAAGCTCAAGTTAGAGTATGTAGGAAAGAGGGAAATTATTTCCCAGTAAAAGTAGGCCTTAGACAAGGATGTGTGATGTCACCTTGGTTGTTTAATATATTTATAGATGGGGTTGTAAGAGAAGTAAATGCGAGGGTCTTGGCAAGAGGCGTGGAGTTAAAAGATAAAGAATCGCACATAAAGTGGGAGTTGTCACAGTTGCTCTTTGCTGATGACACTGTGCTCTTTGGAGATTCTGAAGAGAAGTTGCAGAGATTGGTGGATGAATTTGGTAGGGTATGCAAAAGAAGAAAATTAAAAATGAATACAGGAAAGAGTAAGGTTATGAGGATAACAAAAAGATTAGGTGATGAAAGATTGGATATCAGATTGGAGGGAGAGGGTATGGAGGAGGTGAATGTATTCAGATATTTGGGAGTGGACGTGTCAGCGGATGGGTCTATGAAAGATGAGGTGAATCATAGAATTGATGAGGGGAAAAGGGTGAGTGGTGCACTTAGGAGTTTGTGGAGACAAAGAACTTTGTCCTTGGAGGCAAAGAGGGGAATGTATGAGAGTATAGTTTTACCAACGCTCTTATATGGGTGTGAAGCATGGGTGATGAATGTTGCAGCGAGAAGAAGGCTGGAGGCAGTGGAGATGTCATGTCTGAGGGCAATGTGTGGTGTGAATATAATGCAGAGAATTCGTAGTTTGGAAGTTAGGAGGAGGTGCGGGATTACCAAAACTGTTGTCCAGAGGGCTGAGGAAGGGTTGTTGAGGTGGTTCGGACATGTAGAGAGAATGGAGCGAAACAGAATAACTTCAAGAGTGTATCAGTCTGTAGTGGAAGGAAGGCGGGGTAGGGGTCGGCCTAGGGAAGGTTGGAGAGAGGGGGTAAACGAGGTTTTGTGTGCGAGGGGCTTGGACTTCCAGCAGGCATGTGTGAGCGTGTTTGATAGGAGTGAATGGAGACAAATGGTTTTTAATACTTGACGTGCTGTTGGAGTGTGAGCAAAGTAACATTTATGAAGGGGTTCAGGGAAACCGGCAGGCCGGACTTGAGTCCTGGAGATGGGAAGTACAGTGCCTGCACCCTGAAGGAGGGGTGTTAATGTTGCAGTTTAAAAACTGTAGTGTAAAGCACCCTTCTGGCAAGACAGTGATGGAGTGAATGATGGTGAAAGTTTTTCTTTTTTGGGCCACCCTGCCTTGGTGGGAATCGGCCAGTGTGATAATAAAAAAATTTTTTTTACAATCTCTCTTGTCCCCCTTCTCTTTATATAAATCAACTATACATGCTCTCTGCCACTCCCTAGGTACCCTCCCCTCTTTCATACATTTATTAAACAAAAAATGCCAACCACTCCAACACTATATATCCCCCTGCTTTTAACATTTCTGTCATGATCCCATCAGTTCCAGCTGCTTTACCCCCTTTCATTCTATGTAATGCTTCGCACACCTCCCCCACACTCACATCCTGCTCTTCACTCCTAAAAGATGTTATACCTCCCTGGCCAGTGCATGAAATTACAGCCTCCCTTTCTTCATCAACATTATGTATTTTAAATTTTATGTATTTAAATGCACTGCTAAATCAGAGTTCAGCTGTTGGTGGAAGAAAGAATCATTGTCTTTTGTTCTGTGAGAAACAAATGGTAATACGGGTAAATGATATTAAAATATATGTAATTTCTAAACAAAATTCCTGTCTAATTTATGTTCTTATTTATCCATTGTTTCTGTGTAACAGTAGCTGAATTCCCATTTGCAATACAGATCAAGGATCCTCAATATTGTAGGGATTTAAACTAATGAGACCAGTGGCTACAAGAAGTAGAACTGTTGGTGGAGTTGTGTGTGTCAAGTATCAGTCCATAAGTTCAAGCTCTAGCCATTCCATTTCTTATGCTGTTTTCAAGATGGAAAGCATGTTAACTAATGTAGAACATTTCATAAATATTGTAATTTAGAACATCACAGGGAAAAAAGGTCAACTATAGTATTTTAACCCCTTGACTGTCGCGGTCGTATATATACGTCATGGGAGATACCGTGTTTGACGTATATACGCATAAATTCTAGCGGCTTCAAATCAAGCGGGAGAGGGCTGGTAGGCCTACATGAGAGAGAATGGGTCTCAGTGGTGGGTGTGCACCCTGTGAAAAAAATCTGGGACTCAGCGGTGCATTGTGGGAATGCCATCTTGGTAGTCCATTTTCACCATGCCTGCTCCTCGGTGGATTGGAGGTCTTTTGTTCCCAAGTGATAGCTCAAACAGCGATGAAAGTGTCAGTGAAAGTGAATTCCCTGGTTTTGAAGCAGGTGTGACCGAAAAAAGTGCCCAGGATAATGTAATTAGTGATGAAAACCCAGATGACCCACAACCTTCCACCTCTGGTGCTGGGTTGGCTCGTTCATGTTCACCTGTACCAGGGCGAAAGAGGAAACTATTTGCCTGTGTACAAGACTCAGATGTGAGCAGTGTAAGTAATAGTGATAGTGACTTCAAGGTTATTGAAAGCAGTTCTAGTTGTGACAGTGAGGGTGAATATTCCCCAGTGAAGCGGCAGTATATACGACGTCGCATGCGGTCTGGTAGTGTGCCATATGCTCTTCCAAGAGGAAGGAGTACATCTCGGAGCACATCTCGTGGCCCTACACCACGACCTGATAGTGAAGATGATGATATTGTTACGATGGATATCAATGATGCGAGTGAGGCAGCAGGTGGTGGTGGTGATAGTGATGGTGGCACGGGTTATGTGACACCAGCAGCAGGCCATGCTGCTACCCATGCTGCTGACTCTGCACAACTACAACCAGCCTCACCCGACCCCACACTCCCACAACAACCACAACCTGCACAACCACAGCCACATTACAATATCCAGAACCCACCAGCTGACTGCATCTGGGATTGGTAGCAAGGTGACGAATTTGTTCCCAGTCCCCATGACTTTGATGGAGGACAAAGTGGAATATGGCCATCATGTACACTTGGGAACAATGCCACTGAACTGGAATGCTTTCAGTTTTTCTTCGATGAACCCCTGATGGACATTATTGTCAGGGAAAGCAATACATACTTTGAGTACACCATGGCAAACACTATTCTTTCACCAAGTTCAAGCCTACACCAGTGGAAGGACACAACTGTGGCAGAGATGTATCTGTTCTTTACCACAATAATGCTTATGCCACATGTGTATAAGCACAGTGTCAACACATACTGGACGACAGACCGCCTGATTTCATCCCCTGCTTTCAGTGACATTATACCAGTGAATAGATTTGTGTTACTGTTATGTATGTTACACTTTTCAGACACAACAAGGCCTGACAGAAGCGACAGGTTATATAAGATCAGACGTGTGTTTATGTCCCTGAAACAAAAGTGCTGTATGTATTTTCATCCCTTCAGGAAGCTTATTGTTGATGCATCTTTGATTTTATTCAAAGGAAGACTCATTCAAACAGTATATACCAAGCAAGAGGAAATGCTTTGGTATAAAGTTATTTGTTCTGTGTGATTGCAAAACTGGGCTGGTTTTGGGTATAATTGTGTACACTGGCGGTAAAACATTGGAAGATACCAGAAAGTTACTGGGTATCTCTCGTGATGTGGTTTGAACAATGATGGAGCCATATCTTGATAAGGGGCATATTTTATATACTGACAACTGGTACACAAGCCCTATACTCAGTGATTTCTTGCGAGTGAACATGACAGATGTGTGTGGCACAGTGCGTGGAAATCGTAAACATATGCCTAGGTTCGATGCTGGCAGTTGTAGAGGTGAAGTGCAGATGTTTGCTGCCAATGACATCATGGCATTTCGGTGGCATGACAAATGTGATGTCACACTGCTGAAATCAGTTAACTGACACAAAATGGTAGACACTGGCAAGCAGAATAGAGAGACCAATGAACCCATTGTAAAACCTGCAGCTGTGATGGATTACAACCTCAATATGCGCTTAGTGGATAAATGTGACATGCAGATTGGGTTTGCTGACTGTGTTTGCAAGAGTTATAAGTGGTACATAAAACTGTTTTTCCAACTTCTTGACATTTCCATGCTGAATGCTTATAATATGTATAAGTTGAAGACCAAGAACAAACCCAAATATGGTGAATTTTGTTTGTCAGTCATCAGACAAATAATATTCAAGTACCAAGGAACAACACCTGCAATAGACCAGCACCCACTAAATTATCAACACATGTCCTCTCGTCTGAGGCCTGGTGATCACTACCCCATACCACTGCCTGCTACTGCTCTCAAGAAAAATGCTCAGAAGAGGTGTTTTGTCTGTGGACATACCACAAAACGCCCACAAGAACGCAGAGACACTCATTTTATGTGTGAGGAGTGTAAAACACCATTGTGCTTATACCCATGTTTCAAAGAATTCCACAAGCTGCAGCAGTTCTAGAAAAGTGTCCAGTGATGGTACATAGGCATATATATTATAGAACAATCGTAATAAAATTTTTTTTATATTGTTTGTGTAAACAAGTTTTAGCAACATTATAATGATACGAGTGTTTTTGCTATAATTGTGTTACATTCATCGAGTGTATATTTGAACATTGCACAATAATTTGGTCTCACAGGCCACAAAAGTTATGTGAAAAAATAAAATAGTGAAAAAAACAAGAAACCATCGAATACAAGTAAATCAAAGTTTACCGGGTGAGCGGCAGTCGCCGCTTTTGCCGTTCACAGATATTTTTCGGCAAACTTCACGCCTCTATATCTTGGTAAGTACTGATGGGAAATTTTTTTTTTTTGGACTAGAACAATCATAAAAATAATCTTAACATTTTCATAAGAAAATATAATTTTTTTTTTTCAAACATTTTGCGACACCAGGAGACACTTCAGGATTGGGCCTGTCGACAGTCAAAGGGTTAATAAACATTTTTAAATCCATCTCTGAAGGACTGCATTTTGTGCTCTTGATTATTGGGTCTTTGAAGGTGAGACTACACAAAGTAATCCCAAGATTGAGTAATTTTTTAATATCTTGTTGAAAGTGAAAAATTCTTTAGTTAAATCCAAAAGGCTTGTGTGACTGAAACCCACATCTGTAAAAAAAAAAATGCAGCAGCCTTTGCTAGCTGCATATATTCTATTTAAAGTTATGTGTAGATAGAGTACTGCAGCTTATTTTCATAGATAGTAGAGGCCCCTCCACCCCAAAAAAAAAGTTTTTGACACAAAAATATAGTAACAGAAAACTAGCATGTTACTTTGTGGTGGTGGAAATGAAAATATTTGACTTGAGGATCACACATGGTAAAATTTTTCTTGAAGTCTTGAGTGATCTTAGACTGTTAGAACTGTGTTAGAACTATCTATTGCTTGTCAGTCATATAGGAATAAGGCAAACACATATGATAGGTTCTAGTCTGTAATCTGTCCTCATCTCCATAAAGAACTTAGCCTTTATCAACCATTCATTCATCATAGATGGAATACATTGAAATTGGAAATGCACACATCCCTGGCTGTGATGCAACTGCTTCTCACCACAGCAATGTGTAGATATCCTTGGATTGTGGGGAATAGTACAAATTCCTTTATAATTGCTTTTTTTTTTTTTTTTTCATTCAACAAGTCGGCCGTCTCCCACCGAGGCAGGGTGACCCATAAAAGAAAGAAAATCCCCAAAAAGAAAATACTTTCATCATCATTCAACACTTTCACCACACTCGCATTATCACTGCTTTTGCAGAGGTGCTCAGAATACAACAGTTTAGAAGCATACACATATAAAGATACACAACATATCTCTCCAAACTGCCAATATCCTAAACCCCTCCTTTAAAATGCAGGCATTGTACTTAGTTGCCTTTATATTACATTTCTGTAATATTTTTGTAATAGCTGTGCTATTTGTGCTGTGAAAATTGCAAGCTAATAATCTGCAAGCTAATAATTTGCTATATATTTAATCTTCAGGGGTCATGTATGTGGTGCTTCAATCAACAGCGGTGTGTCAACAACAATTCATATTTAGTTAGTTTCCCATATGGACAGTGCAGAGAATGGACCACTGAATCCAAGAGGTGCATGGATGTAGAGCCAGGTAGGAAGACGCTGCTGCATCATGAGGCGCTTGTCTTTTGTTTGTTGTAGAATATCTCAAATGCAACTTTTTTTATAATATAGATTTTGATCTGAAGCTTATGCAGTAAACTAACACAATGTATAGCTAAGGAAAAAAAGTTTTTCTGATTATGTCAAAAAAAAGGTAGGGTGAGATGGGATTTTTTCTGTATTGCTATCATTTTTATCAAACAGTATATGTAGAATAATGTCTCTGTTAATCTTCTGAATGTTATATATGTATTTTCTACAAGTACCTGAGACCTACTAATTGGTATTAATGGTAGTACTACACTGTTTTGTCCCAGGTAACTGAGCATTCAAAATGATGTATTATGAATTTTGTATCTGTTTTTAGTTTAATCATTTACATTATACAGTGGACCCTCGAATTTAGTAGTCCCTTTTCTGTATGCAAAACTATTGTTATTCTCTATAAAATGTATTTTTTGTTAATATTTCCCATGAGAAATAATGTAAATCCAATTAAACCATTCCAGACACCCAAAAATATTAACAAAAAATACATTTTTATATATTATAATTTCTTTTTAAAACTGGCTGTCTCCAACCGAGGTGGGGTGACCTCAAAAAACACACATAAACTCATTTACCATTATTTATTCAATCTTTGTCTTGCCAATAGTGTACTGCCATCACAGCTCAGATGGCTTATTGATATGCAACAACTTGCCCATGTGCAGGCATGGTACATCTCACTTCAAGTACTGAATTGCAGCAAACAAGTTTCCTTGAAACTTTTCATAAATGCTACCTTGCTCACACTCCAACAGTATGTCAGGTCACAAAAACCACTTGCTCCACTCACTTTAATCTAATGTGCTTACACAAGAACATTAACCCTTTCAGGGTCTCTAGGCCCCCTCCGAGACTTGTTCTCAGGGTCGCCCAAATTTCAGAAAAAAAAAAATTATTTTTTCTTATGGAAAGATAGAGAATCTTTTCCTGGTCATAATGACACCAAAAGTGTGAAATTTGATGGAAAACGTACGGAATTATACTCTCACGAAGTTAGCGGTCTCGATGTTTACGCATCGGCGATTTTGCCCACTTTGAGCTCTATTTTCGGCCAATTTCAGTGTACTAGTCAACAAAAATCATAACTATTTCGCTAGACCTCCATTTTTTTCTATCGAATGAGTACAAGAAACCACCCATTTACCGATTTCAACTATCCAATAAAGTGGTCAGAGTTTATCAATTTTGCAAATTTCACACAAACTTCAAAAAATGCCAATTTCCGAATAGGGTCCAGAATAAACAAGAAAGACATTCCTGGCACTAAAATAACAAGTTTTCTGTTCATTAGTCACAATCCCAGGCCCCTCTTATATTTCTTTGGCTTTCCACTTTGAATTTTTATTCTTACAAAAATAGAAGATTTACTGTTACGCGGACTACTGCATTAGTGTAGAAATGGTATAAATAATATCAGCGCACTTGTGAAAGAATATTAGACTCACCAGTTGATGTGTATTGGACGCTTGGCATGATTTGTTTACTTTTGAACTTTGGTAAAAATCGAACATTTCTGCTAATTTGAGCTCAATTTCAAGGTACTTTTCATTGTAAAACCAGTCAAAATCATCTCAATTTCTGTAATATGTCTTCCATTCTATAAAATGAGACCAGGAAAACTAGAATACAACCATAAATACCATACGAAAATGCAGTGCAAAGTCGCTGTTTTAATCCAAAAACACTGTCAAAGTTTTTTTTTCTCATTATGCACTGTGTGCTGCAGGATTTTTTTTTATACTGCACACACTAACCACATAGACCCAGTCTTTCATTTGTAGGCCTACCAGCTTTCTCTCACTAGATTTGAGGGCTCTAGAATTTAGGCGTACTAGTACGTCAAAAACCCTGGGGCTTAAGCCGTACTAGTATGGCCGAAACCCTGAAAGGGTTAAATCAGAGTATGATATGAGGATATAAATAATATGAGGATAATACAAGGATACAAATTTTAGGATGTAAATTTTTGGGTCAGATCTATTCTAGATCTAAGAGTGTAATGGAAAGATATGTGCTTGTATTGAATAATTGATTTATTTTATGAAAAGGTAAGCAGTCAAGTTTAGTGTAGTTATAATCATCACTTCCATCAGTACTCTATTTCCTATTATATAGGGTGAAGTGGTATTTGTCCAGAGGAATACAGAATGTAATTGTATGTACAATACACCTTTTCTTTACAGCTGACATGTGTCATTTTCCACAGGTGTCAGTAGATGTAGCATTCACCAGACCTGCAAAGACTGCCAGGCAGATGTGGCATGTGGATGGTGTGATGATGGAAGTGGCACTGGCATTGGGGTGTGTGTGGAGGGAGGACAACGTGGGCCCATCAACCCAGTTACAGGCATCATGCAGAGAAGCAAATGTCCCAAACCAAACTGGTTCTTTACAGAATGCCCCTGTGAGTGTGTATTGGAGGAGTTTCCTGTATATAAGTCTTTAAATGGGGAAGCTCAAGAGTCCAGAAATTTGAGTGCAGCTCTAACATTAAAAATGCTAATAAGAAAGTATTTACTAAATTCATACTTTCTGAATCTTAATATGTAATC
The DNA here is from genome assembly GCF_038502225.1 of Cherax quadricarinatus. Lineage (NCBI taxonomy): Eukaryota > Metazoa > Arthropoda > Malacostraca > Decapoda > Parastacidae > Cherax > Cherax quadricarinatus. The sequence goes on from NC_091343.1 coordinate 23,992,121, forward strand.
CTAATATGTAAAAGTTGTATATTTGTATATGTAAACCTTATTAAGAAGTGTTTGTGCTCAGCATCAATTTTAGGTATTTCTTTACAAAATCCTTGCTGGATCATAATATTTAAATTACCACAAAAGATTAACCTTTTTTATATAGATTATATATTAAAGTATCATCTTTTTTATAGTTGTAATTTGAAATTCAGTTGTATCTTTTCCATGAAAGATTTTATGAGTTACAAATGCAGTGTTTACTTAAAGTTTAAAATAGATTGTAGTTTGTTTTTGACAGCTTTGATATACACTATATCTTATAAGTATGCATGTTTTTTCCAGTATGCAACTGCAATGGTCACAGTAAATGTGAAAATGGCAGCCAGTGCATTTTACCATGTTCCAATAATACAGCTGGATCTCATTGCCAGCATTGTATTGAGAAGTTTTTTGGACGACCCATTAATGGTGGCCTTTGTAAACGTAAGTTTTAAATGCATAGTAAAGCATTGGAAATGTTTCGTATTAATACTATGAGATACAAATATTTTTTTAAGACACTGGCTGTCTCCCACCAAGGCCGGGTGATAGAAATTTATACAAAGATGATGTAAATTTATATTTTTTAACTTACTGTTTTTTTTCACCAAAGTAAAAGACACATTCATCATGACTCATTTCATCCATTTTGCTGCAACTTTGAAATACCATGCCTCACACCTATACACTATTTAACTATCATGGAGTGACTGATTATAGTGTATATAGAAATAAACATTTGGTAATTTTTTTTTTTGTTTTTTGAATCTAAATTCATGCTATTCTCACCAGTTAAAAGAACTAGAAATAATGTTGAGTTAATTTGATCAGTGTCAACAGTAAATTTAATGGTTTATGAGGATAACTATTTTTAAGGTCATGAAATAATAGCAAAAAAGTAGATAAATATTTCTTTGTGCTTGAATAGGTAGAATAATTGGCCACAGTTGTAAAGTGAAAAAATATACAGTGGCAAAAGGCTACTATACAGTTTTTCTTCACAAATAGAGTTGTAGAATAAAAATTTTATGACACCTGCAAGACAGAACACTATGAGCTTAAGTTTTAGCCTGTAATTTTGAAATAATCATTTGCAAATTGGTAATCACAACCACTTGAAAGAAAAGAGTGTTTGTAGATGTTTTGTCTTACTGTATCCTGCTATATAATTACATATACATCTATTTTTTTTTTAAATGGCTTTTATTTCAGCTTGCATGTGCAATGAACATGGGGACACGTGCAACAGGGAATCTGGTCGTTGCAACTGCCACACCAAAGGAGTGACCGGTGATCACTGTGAACGCTGTGACACCCAAAACAACTATGTTGGGGAACCACTGCAGGGATCCTGCTTCTGTGAGTCAGCACATTGATAGAAAGAGTTTCAGTGGGGAGAAATAAATGAGATTAGGTCAGGGGTTTCAAATAGAGTTAGAGATAAAGAAGGAGTAGTAATAATGTTGATGGATAAGTTATGGCAGGAAAAGAGGGAATATAAATGTATTAAAAAATTATGTGAAGTAAAATAAGGGTTGGATGTGAAAAGTGGGTTACAGTAAGCGTTTACGCACCTGGAGAAGAGAGAAGTGTAGAGGAGAGAGTGAGATTTTGGGAAATGTTGAGTGAGTGCATGGGGATTGGCAGAGAGCATGTATAGTTCCTTTAAATGAAGGGAAGGGGGACAAAAGAGACTGTAAAAATTATAGGGGAAATGTAAATGGGGAGCCTTTAATTGAGCTATGTGTAGAAAGAAATTTGGTAATAAGTAATACATATTTTATGAAAAAGAGGATAAATAAATATACAAGGTATGATGTAGCACGTAATGAAAGTAGTTTATTAGATTATGTATTGGTGGATAAAAGGTTGATGGGTAGGCTCCAGGATGTACATGTTTATAGAGGGGCAACTGATATATCGGATCATTATTTAGTTGTAGCTACAGTTAGAGTAAGAGGTAGATGGGAAAAGAGGAAGGTGGCAACAACAAGTAAGAGGGAAGTGAAAGTGTATAAACTAAGGGAGGAGGAAGTTCGGGTGAGATATAAGCGACTATTGGCAGAAAGGTGGGCTAGTGCAAAGATGAGTAGTGGGGGGGTTGAAGAGGGTTGGAATAGTTTTAAAAATGCAGTATTAGAATGTGGGGCAGAAGTTTGTGGTTATAGGAGGGTGGGGGCAGGAGGAAAGAGGAGTGATTGGTGGAATGATGAAGTAAAGGGTGTGATAAAAGAGAAAAAGGTAGCTTATGAGAGGTTTTTACAAAGCAGAAGTGTTATAAGAAGAGCAGAGTATATGGAGAGTAAAAGAAAGGTAAAGAGAGTGGTGAGAGAGTGCAAAAGGAGAGCAGATGATAGAGTGGGAGAGGCACTGTCAAGAAATTTTAATGAAAATAAGAAAAAATTTTGGAGTGAGTTAAACAAGTTAAGAAAGCCTAGGGAAAATATGGATTTGTCAGTTAAAAACAGAGTAGGGGAGTTAGTAGATGGGGAGATGGAGGTATTGGGTAGATGGCGAGAATATTTTGAGGAACTTTTAAATGTTAAGGAAGAAACAGAGGCAGTAATTTCATGCACTGGTCAGGGAGGTATACCATCTTTTAGGAGTGAAGAAGAGCAGAATGTAAGTGTGGGGGAGGTACGTGAGGCATTACGTAAAATGAAAGGGGGTAAAGCAGCTGGAACTGATGGGATCATGACAGAAATGTTAAAAGCAGGGGGGGATATAGTGTTGGAGTGGTTGGTACTTTTGTTTAATAAATGTATGAAAGAGGGGAAGGTACCTAGGGATTGGCAGAGAGCATGTATAGTCCCTTTATATAAAGGGAAAGGGGACAAAAGAGACTGTAAAAATTATAGAGGAATAAGCTTACTGAGTATACCAGGAAAAGTGTACGGTAGGGTTATAATTGAAAGAATTAGAGGTAAGACAGAATGTAGGATTGCGGATGAGCAAGGAGGTTTTAGAGTGGGTAGGGGATGTGTAGATCAGGTGTTTACATTGAAGCATATATGTGAACAGTATTTAGATAAAGATAGGGAAGTTTTTATTGCATTTATGGATTTAGAAAAGGCATATGATAGAGTGGATAGAGGAGCAATGTGGCAGATGTTGCAAGTATATGGAATAGGTGGTAAGTTATTAAATGCTGTAAAGAGTTTTTATGAGGATAGTGAGGCTCAGGTTAGGGTGTGTAGAAGAGAGGGAGACTACTTCCCGGTAAAAGTAGGTCTTAGACAGGGATGTGTAATGTCACCATGGTTGTTTAATATATTTATAGATGGGGTTGTAAAGGAAGTAAATGCTAGGGTGTTTGGGAGAGGGGTGGGATTAAATTATGGGGAATCAAATTCAAAATGGGAATTGACACAGTTACTTTTTGCTGATGATACTGTGCTTATGGGAGATTCTAAAGAAAAATTGCAAAGGTTAGTGGATGAGTTTGGGAATGTGTGTAAAGGTAGAAAGTTGAAAGTGAACATAGAAAAGAGTAAGGTGATGAGGGTGTCAAATGATTTAGATAAAGAAAAATTGGATATCAAATTGGGGAGGAGGAGTATGGAAGAAGTGAATGTTTTCAGATACTTGGGAGTTGACGTGTCGGCGGATGGATTTATGAAGGATGAGGTTAATCATAGAATTGATGAGGGAAAAAAGGTGAGTGGTGCGTTGAGGTATATGTGGAGTCAAAAAACGTTATCTATGGAGGCAAAGAAGGGAATGTATGAAAGTATAGTAGTACCAACACTCTTATATGGGTGTGAAGCTTGGGTGGTAAATGCAGCAGCGAGGAGACGGTTGGAGGCAGCGGAGATGTCCTGTTTAAGGGCAATGTGTGGTGTAAATATTATGCAGAAAATTCGGAGTGTGGAAATTAGGAGAAGGTGTGGAGTTAATAAAAGTATTAGTCAGAGGGCAGAAGAGGGGTTGTTGAGGTGGTTTGGTCATTTAGAGAGAATGGATCACAGTAGAATGACATGGAAAGCATATAAATCTATAGGGGAAGGAAGGCGGGGTAGGGGTCGTCCTCGAAAGGGTTGGAGAGAGGGGGTAAAGGAGGTTTTGTGGGTAAGGGGCTTGGACTTCCAGCAAGCGTGCGTGAGCGTGTTAGATAGGAGTGAATGGAGACGAATGGTACTTGGGACCTGACGATCTGTTGGAGTGTGAGCAGGGTAATATTTAGTGAAGGGATTCAGGGAAACCGGTTATTTTCATATAGTCGGACTTGAGTCCTGGAAATGGGAAGTACAATGCCTGCACTTTAAAGGAGGGGTTTGGGATATTGGCAGTTTGGAGGGATATGTTGTGTATCTTTATATGTTTATGCTTCTAGACTGTTGTATTCTGAGCACCTCTGCAAAAACAGTGATAATGTGCGAGTGTGGTGAAAGTGTTGAATGATGATGAAAGTATTTTCTTTTTGGGGATTTTCTTTCTTTTTTGGGTCACCCTGCCTCGGTGGGAGACGGCCGACTTGTTGAAAAAAAAAAAAAAAAAAAGTCTACTGAGTATACCAGGAAAAATGTACGTTAGGGTTGTTATTGAAAGAATTAGAGGTAAGTCAGAGAGTAGGATTGCGGATGAGCAAGGAGGCTTTAGAGTGGATAGGGGATGTGTAGATCAAGTGTTTACATTGAAGCATATATGTGAACAGTATTTAGATAAAGGTAGGGAAGTTTTCATTGCATTTATGGATTAAGAAAAGGCATATGATAGAGTGGATAGGGGAGCAATGTGGCAGATGTTGCAAGTATATGGAATAGGTGGTAAGTTACTAAATGCTGTAAAGAGTTTTATGAGGATAGTGAAGCTCAGGTTAGGGTGTGTAGAATAGAGGAAGATTATTTCCCAGTAAAAGTAGGTCTTAGATAGGGATGTGTAATGTCACCATGGTTGTTTAATATATTTATAGATGGGGTTTTAAAAGAAGTAAATGCTAGGGTGCTCAGGAGAGGGGGTGGGATTAAATTATGGGGAATCAAATACAAAATGGGAGTTGACACAGTTACTTTTTGCTGATGATACTGTGCTTATGGGAGATTTTAAAGAAAAATTGCAAAGGTTAGTGGATGAGTTTGGGAGGGTGTGTAAAGGTAGAAAGTTGAAAGCGAACATAGATGAGAGTAAGGTGATGAGGGTGTCAAATGATTTAGATAAAGAAAAATTGGATATCACATTTTAGAGAGGGAGTATGGAAGAAGTGAATGTTTTTCAGATATTTGGGAGTTGATGTGTCAGTAGATGGGTTTATGAAGGATGAGGCTAACCATAGAATTGATGAAGGAAAAAAGGTGAGTGGTGCGTTGAGGTATATGTGGAGACAAAAAAAAAACGTTATGAAAGTATAGTGGTACCAACTCTTATATGGGTGTAAAGCTTGGGTTGTAAATGCAGCAGCGAGGAGGCGGTTGGAGGCAGTGGAGATGTCCTGTCTAAGGGCGATGCGTGGTGTAAATATTATGCAGAAAATTCGGCGTGTGGAAATTAGGAGGAGTGGACTTAATAAAAGCTTTAGTCAGAGGGCTGAATAGGGGTTGTTGAGGTGGTTTGGTCATTTAGAGAGTATGGATCAAAGTAGAATGACTTGGAGAGTGTATAAATCTGTAAGGGAAGGAAGGCGGGGTAGGGGTCATCCTCGAAAAGGTTGGAGGGAGAGGGTAAAGGAGGTCTTGTAGGTGAGGGGCTTGGACTTCTAGCAAGCGTGCGTGAGCGTGTTAGATAGGAGTGAATGGAGACAAATAGTTTTTGGGACCTGACGAGCTGTTGGAGTGTGAGCAGGGTAATATTTAGTGAAATGATTCAGGAAAACCAGTTGTTTTTATATAGCTGGACTTGAGTACTGCACTTTCAAGGTGGGGTTTGGGATATTGGCAGTTTGGAGGGATATGTTATATATTTTTATTTTTTTTTAACAAGTCGGCCGTCTCCCACCGAGGCAGGGTGACCCAAAAAGAAAGAAAATCCTCAAAAAGAAAATACTTTCATCATCATTCAACACTTTCACCTCACTCACACATAATCACTGTTTTTGCAGAGGTGCTCAGAACACAACAGTTTAGAAGCATATACGTATAAAGAGACACAACATATCCCTCCAAACTGCTAATATCCCGAAACCCTTCCTTCAGAGTGCAGGCATTGTACTTCCCATTTCCAGGACTCAAGTCCGGCTATATAAAAATAACTGGTTTCCCTGAATCCCTTCACTAAATATTACCCTGCTCACACTCCAACAGATCGTCAGGTCCCAAATACCATTTGTCTCCATTCACTCCTATCGAACACGCTCATGCACGCCTGCTGGAAATCCAAGCCCTTTGCCCACAAAACCTCCCTTACTCCTTCCTTCCTGTGAACTGTTGTATCTGGGTGCTTCTGCAAAAACAGTGATTTTTGTATGAGTGAGGTGAAAGTGTTGAATGATGATGAAAGTATATTCTTTATGGGGATTTTCTTTCCTTTTGGGTCACCCTGCCTCGGTGGGAGATGGCCGACTTGTTGAAAAAAAAAAAAAAACAGTAAAATCTGGGGTACTCCTTTCCTCGCTGATAGATCTTTTCTCACCTGCTTTCGGTAGGTGAGACAAGATCTAGCAGCGATCTGTCAGCAATCTATCAAGTCTGTTTCATATTCTCCACCTCAAAATTCCCATTCAGTATATACACTTAACTCTTGATCTTCAATTGGGATACATTTCTAAAAAATTGACCCAAAGAGCTACTTAGTAATGAGAAATTAATATGTTGGCTATTTTGGGGATACATTCTAGCCCTCAACTTATCATCCCAAGACAACAGTTCAGCTGTCATCTTCACTGTCATAGATTTCATGAGCTGTATTATCTTCCTCCTCATCCTTTTGTCTTCTTTCTGTAATATTCACTAAATCTTCTGCAACCACATCTTCACCGTGGGATTAGAGAAACCTTGTTACGTTCTCAGATCTTTTACTTGGTATTAGCTATTCTGTCCATGTGTTATCATGCACATCATACTGTATAAGGGATTTTCAAAACCTGGAAAGTTGTGCACACTACTTCGGACTGACTTGGACCATTACAAAGTCACGCACTGTAAATGGTCCAAGTCAGACTGAAATGCCATAAGTATTGTGGCTTTTTGTTCTTCAAGTTGAAATAAATGTGAGGATTTATGAAGTACTTTTATAATCACTGTTGATGAGAAAATTAATGAGAAATTAATCTTTGAAATTATAATTGGTTTGCAGTACTCGGGTAACCGTTTATCATGTGAAGTGTTGTAGAAATAGATTTGAAGGAAATTTTTTAAACTTTGAACTTCTTATCAGTAAATCATATCCTATTTGTGTTTCTCTATTTTATCTCTATAGATGATCTTCAGATTGACTACCAGTTCACTTTTAACCTCTCCAAGCATGAAGATCGTCATATCCGGCAAATCAACTTCTTCAATGTTCCCACCAAGAGTGACGTGGACACAGACTTTGATATATACTGCTCCAAGGCAACAAAAATCAAGATATCAGCTAAAACAAGTAAGCAACTTCGATGTATCAATACACTAGCAGTATTATATGTATTTTGTTAGGCTTTGCATGTGTACCAAAGTATCATTATCAATGGGTATTGGCTAATTTTGATGGTATTGGTATCAACAAAAAAAATTGGTTTTATCTTATTTCTGCTTCTAAATAGTATAATATGTAAGACAGTTTTGATATTTTAAATAAAAATGTGATTTATGCAAAGTAAAATTGCATTCTCAAATTCTTTCTTTCTTTCAACACACTGGCTGTATCCCACCAAGGCAGGAGTGGCCCAAAAGGAAAAACGAAAGTTTCTCCTTTTACATTTAGTAATATATACAGGAGAAGGGGTTACTAGCCCCTTGCTCCCGGCATTTTAGTCGCCTCTTACAACACGCATGGCTTACAGAGTGAGATTAAGACACACGTGCAACATCTGGGTTTCTTTATTGTAGACGTTTCGCCATCCAGTGGCTTTATCAATACAAATTCTAGGACATAACTTGAAGACAGTAGAACTATGTACAGAAGATGATGTAATCAGTCCCTCAACCTAGGAGTAGGTGCGAAGAGCACCATAGTCGTGGAGATTCTGAAGCAGAAGAAAGGATCCTGGAGCTTATATAGTAACGTCAGGTGTAGCAGACGAGGGCATATTCACTGGTAGGCGGGATTCCCCAGTGGAAGTAGGTCCTTCCCAAAGAGATGGGTTAGTTGTAGTAGTAGTTGTAGTAGTAGTTGTCGTAGTCGTGAAGGTTATGTACATGTCCTCAGAATTAAGATTCCATGATGTTGCAGTGTCTGACAAGTTGTGTTGTCAGACACTGCAGCATCATGGAATCTTAATTCTGAGGACATGTACATAACCTTCACGACTACGACAACTACTACTACAACTACTACTACAACTAACCCATCTCTTTGGGAAGGACCTACTTCCACTGGGGAATCCCGCCTACCAGTGAATATGCCCTCGTCTGCTACACCTGACGTTACTATATAAGCTCCAGGATCCTTTCTTCTGCTTCAGAATCTCCACGACTATGGTGCTCTTCGCACCTACTCCTAGGTTGAGGGACTGATTACCTCATCTTCTGTACATAGTTCTACTGTCTTCAAGTTATGTCCTAGAATTTGTATTGATAAAGCCACTGGATGGCGAAACGTCTACAATAAAGAAACCCAGATGTTGCACGTGTGTCTTAATCTCATTTTGTCGGTATTGCATACCATTCGCACACATGGCTTACAGAGGAAGAATTCTGTTCCACTTCCCCATGGAGGTAAGAGGAAATAAACAAGAACAAGAACTAGAAAGAAAATAGAAGAAAACCCAAAGGGGTGTGTATATATATGCTTGTACATGTATGTGTAGTGTGACCTATGTGTAAGTAGAAGTAGCAAGACGTATCTGAAATCTTGAACGTGTATGAGACAGAAAAAAAAAGACACCAGCAATCCTACCATCATGTAAAACAATTACAGGCTTCAGTTTTACACTCGCCTGGCAGGACGGTAGTACCTCCCTGGGTGGTTGCATTCTCAAATGTCTCCTGTTAAAACTAGTGAGTGAAGCAACATGAGATAGATGAATTGATTCATTGTGGTTACTCTTCCTTTAACACTAATATGGTGTGCCTAATTGCTTTTTGATGTGCATATAAATGAATGTAATGAACAGTTAATGTGATAAAAATGAAAGCTTCCAGATTTCTTCACTGTAAAGTTCCATTCTTACTCCACTAGTAAAGTCTTGTATATATAGGAACTGTTATTTCCTTGCTCCTGGCAGTGTGCCTTGACTTAAATACTTCTTTAACACGCTGGCTGTCTCCCACCAAGGTAGGATGACATAAAAAAAAAAAGAAACTTCCACCATTATTCACACCAAGTGTCTTGCCAGAGGTGTGCTGGTACTACAGTTCAGGTGCCCCTCCATACTGCATATATCCCCACCCCTCCTTCAGAGTGCAGGCACTGTATTTCCCACCTCCAGAATTCAAGTCTGGCTAACCAGTTTCCCTGAATCCCTTCACAAAATGTTACCTTGCTCACACATACTCCAACAGCTTGTTAAGTCCCAAAAACCATTTGCCTCCACTCTTATCTAACATGCTCACGCATACCTGATGGATGTCCAAGCCCTTCTCACCCACAAAACCTCCTTTACCCCATCCAAACTTTTCTAATATAAACCATACCCCCGGCCAGGATTGAACCCGCGGTCATAGTCATGTTTTCTAGTATAACCCCTATCCTACCTTTCTTTCACTGAAGATTTATACACCTGGTTCATTTATCAAAATCAGTGTAAGCATTAATGCTTTAGGTTTGAACCTATGAACTCAGACATGCAAGATGCAAGTGCATGTACCTGGCAATATTGATTATTTTTTCAATGAGCTGTTTGTTGGTATTGGTATTTGAAGTATTGTAGTATGATTACCACTATTTTGACAAAAAATCTAATTTGTTTTACATGATTTAAATAGTGTTAGCATTGTCCTTCTTATCAATTTTGCTGACGTGTAAACTGTATCTACATGTGATGAAGTTAAGGTTGAACAAAATAGTTGCGTGAAAGGTGATCAGTCTGAGTACTTGGTTATTCTTGTGAACTTTAATTGTCATGAATGTGATTGGATGGTCTTAGCCTTGAGTGTTTATATGGCAGTTTAATAACTGCTTGTGTAATTCTTCTGTGCCCTGTGAGTTCATAATGGCCACTGTGAACATACACAAATTAACAACAAATTATGGCTGCTGTTATTTTCCATGCTTATCAAAAGATAGGCTACATTTTATCATATATTCTTCATGAGACCATGTATCTTGGAATGTGGCTTTTTTCATGTAGTTTCTGTTCTGCCTGTGCCACACTGCAAGTCACAGATCTTATTATGTAATAGACCTGGAAGTGGGTTTAATGTGCCTGTTATGCTTCATGTATTACTGATCATGTTTCATTCATTACAAAGCTGTAGGTCCTGTATCATTATTTTCTAGTTATCCATAGGTGCAAACTCATGTATGTAATATGATAAGTGTTAATTTAAAGAAAACTTGATAAACCTTATAGTAAATTTTGCAACTGCATTAATGTTATTGATTTCAGCTCGGAGTCACGAATCGTGGATAATCCGGAACTTCACTGGTACACGGATTAGACAGAGGTTCAGTGCTTCGGAATACACTTTTGGCTCAGCGGATAACAACACTACCTTTCATGTCTACGTCTACAACTTCACACCACCTATAGAAATTGTCGTCTCCTTCTCTCAACATCCTAAACTGGATCTAATTCAATTTTTTTCTATATTTTCTTTGTAAGTATTCTTGTGCAGTGTAGTGTTTATGGTATCAGTAATGTGAAAAATGCAGAAATAATATTAGTATAAATATATTTAATGTTTGTGATGTAATTTTTAAAAATGCAGTGAATGGAAATTTGTTCTTAAGGTAACTATACAATCTTGCATTCATGGATAACTAAAAGAATGATTAGGAAACGATGTTGTGCAGAAGATTGAATTAAAATTGGCTTGCTTGATATATTTCCTATCTTTTTTCCTTTCAACAAATTGGCTGTATCCCACCAAGGCAGGGTGGCCCTAAAAGAAAAAAGTGTTTCTTTTTAAATTTAGTAATATATACTGGAGAAGGGGTTACTAGCCCCATGCCCATATTTGCTATCATTCTTATGATAAATATCAGCAATATTTTCATGAAAAAACATCATTGGTTATAATAATGCCACTGGAAGGGAGGGAATGGTGGAAGGGAAGAAGAGAGGGAAGTAAGGTGTGTAAACATAACAGCAGGAACCCAGCCTCACACACACTTCTGCTTATCACAAAATACAAATAGCTAAATAAATAAATAAATGTTTCTTTTTAACACACTGGCCATTTCCCACCGAGGTAAGGTGATCCGAAAAGGAAACACTGTCGCTGTCATTCACACTATCACTAACTTGCCAGAGGGATGTAGATATGATGGTTCAGATGTTCCTCCAAACAACAAATATCCCCACTCCCCTTTAGAGTGCAGGCACTGTAAATATAAATATATAGATTTTTTTTTTTTTTTAACAAGTCGGCCATCTCCCACCGAGGCAGGGTAACCCAAAAAGAAAGAAAATCCCCCAAAAGAAAATACTTTCATCATCATTCAACACTTTCACCTCACTCATACATAATCACTGTTTTTGCAGAGGTGCTCAGAACAAAACAGTTTAGAAGCATATACGTATAAAGATACACAACATATCCCTCCAAACTGCTAATATCCCGAAACCCTTCCTTTAGAGTGCAGGCATTGTACTTCCCATTTCCAGGACTCAAGTCCAGCTATATAAAAATAACCGGTTTCCCTGAATCCCTTCACTAAATATTACCCTGCTCACACTCCAACAGATCGTCAGGTCACAAATACCATTCGTCTCCATTCATTCCTATCAAACACGCTCACGCACGCCTGCTGGAAGTCCGAGCCCCTCGCCCACAAAACCTCCCTTATCCCTTCCAACCTTTTCGAGGACGACCCCTACCCCGCCTTCCTTCCCCTACAGATTTATACGCTCTCCATGTCATTCTACTTTGATCCATTCTCTCTAAATGACCAAACCACCTCAACAACCCCTCTTCAGCTGTCTGACTAATACTTTTATTAACTCCACACTTTCTCCGAATTTTCTGCATAATATTTACACCACACATTGCCCTTAGACAGGACATCTCCACTGCCTCCAACCACCACCTCGCTGCAGCATTCACAACCCAAGCTTCACACCCATATAAGAGTGTTGGTACTACTATACTTTCATACATTCCCTTCTTTGCCTCCATAGATAACGTTTTTTGTCTCCACATATACCTCAAATATTATGTACAAATATTATGTACAAAATATTATGTACAAAGTGTTCTATTATCAAACATAAATTATATTAATAAGAATTATCTTTTTCTTGCAGATGCTTTTTGGTGTTGTTAACTTTGGCTGCAATATTATGGAAAATTAAACAGAAATATGACATCTACACCAGGAGACAGGTAAAAGTGAAGTTTTACACAGTGAAGGTTTTAAATTTAACTTAAATATTCCAAAGAAATATAATTTCATCTTAGTGTATTAAATTCTTTATGGTTAGCTGCATGTTTGTAGAAGTGCAGCTTGATGGTTAGCTGCATGTTTGTGGAAGTGCAGCTTGATGGTTAGCTGCATGTTTGTGGACATTCAGCTTGATGGTTAGCTGCATGTTTGTGGACATTCAGCTTGATGGTTAGCTGCATGTTTGTGGAAGTGCAACTCGATGGTTAGCTGCATGTTTGTGGAAGTGCAACTCGATGGTTAGCTGCATGTTTGTGAAAGTGTAGCTTGATGGTTAGCTGCATGTTTGTGGAAGTGCAGCTTGATGGTTAGCTGCATGTTTGTGAAAGTGTAGCTTGATGGTTAGCTGCATGTTTGCTTTATCCAACTTTGCCTCTTCACTGAACAATTTATTTTTCTTTTTTACCTTTGTCTTATGCCTTATTCTTTTTTCTGTTTATTTCTATTTCTCTGCTTGTTTGTATTTCTTAGACTGAATGCTTTCTTTGTGTGTTGATCTAGACAAGTTACAATTCATTTGCTTGTGATAGCCATACCCTATCCTCTAGTTTTTCCAAAGCTGGGTCACCTTTTTCTGTTTGGTGTGTGGGTGGGTGTGTGGGTGTGGGTGGGTGGAAGAAAAGCAGGGATGGAGGGTTGTGCTGGAGAGAGACTTAATCTCTGACTGAGGGGCCTAGCATTTTGCTTTGTATAAATTAAATGAATAAGCTCTTCGACTCTGTGTGGTTCCAAGGGGTTTAACTCTTTTTAATATTTTTAATACTGGTCATCTCCCACCAAAAAGAAACACATTCACCATCATTCATTTAATATCTGTCTTGCCAGAAGTGTGCTGATATCAGAGTTCATTTGATGATCTCTGAACTGTAACATCCTCACTGCTCCTAAAGGAGCAGTGAGGATGTTACTGTACAGAGGATGTTACAATACAGTGCATGTACTTCTCATTTCCAGGAACGAAATTTTGCTATATGGTTACTCTGAATCCTTTAATAAATGTTTAAGTTTCATTCTAACAGCATGACACTCACTCTGATCAAACATGTTCACACAAGCCTGTTAGATGTTCAAGCCTCTACCACTCCAACCCTCCATTACTCTTTCTCTCTCCAACCCTACCTGGGATGACCCCTGTCCCTCCTTCCTTACACCATGATTTATTATTATTTTTTTAACACAACGGCTATCTCCCACTGAAGCAGGGTGACCTAGAAATGAAGAAACACACAGTATTTCTTCTTTTTCATTTAGTAATTTATACTGAAGAAGGGGTTGCTAGTCCCTTGCTCCTGGCATTTTAGGCTCCTCTTATGACATGTGTGACTTGCAGAGGAAGGATTGTTCTCCACTTCCCTATGGATACCTAATTTATATACCCTCTTAATCATCCCATTTTGTTCCATCCTGTCTGAATGCCCAAATTGCCTCAATAATTTCTTTTTAGTCCTCTGAATTATACTTTTGGTAACCCCACACTATCTTCTAATATCTATGCTCCTTATTCCATGTATTCTGTTTACACCACACATTGCTTTCAAAAATGACATCTTCACTGCCTCCAGTGGAGATATCATGTTTGAGAATATAATAAATAAATGTAATCTGTGATTTAGAATAAAAATAAATGTCATGTATTTTTTCTTTTTTTTTTAACAAGTTGGCCGTCTCCCACCGAGGCAGGGTGACCCAAAAAAGAAAGAAAATCCCCAAAAAGAAAATACTTTCATCATCATTCAATGCTTTCACCTCACTCACACATAATCACTGTTTTTGCAGAGGTGCTCAGAATACAACAGTTTAGAAGCATGTACGTATAAAGATACACAACATATCTCCCCAAACCCATCCTTTAAAGTGCAGGCATTGTACTTTCCATATCCAGAACTCAAGTCCGGTGTTACGAGTATGGCCATACCCGTTTTATTTTATAATTGGATAAGCCCCTTTATTTTATAATACATGTATATATGTTAAGTCACCCTGCCTCGGTGGGAGACGACCGACTTGTTGAAAAAAAAAAAAAAAATGTTAAGGCAAATATTAATGCTAATATTGTATGTATTATATGTTTTATTACGCTTTAATGTTATTTCCATGTAGTGGGAAACCACTAGGTTTAAGTGCCGGTTAGCAGTTCAGGTACTGAGGTCTCCCTCAGTCACGTGACCAACCTGACATTGGCTTACCACTCAGTGATACCGTCAGTAGGTTTACCGCACCTGCTCAGAGAAGGTTCACAACCCTTGCTCTGAGTAGTTTTACAGCACTCGCAGAGAGTATGTCCTTCACACTCACTCTGACTAGCATTCCCACTTCTAGTCTGGGCTTGCATAGCCAAGGGAGCATACCTCACTCATTGACCTCTCATAAGAGACATGTCAAGTTCTCTCTTGTGGTCGTTTTTCTTTCGTGATTGAGTTCCTTTCTTAAGCTTGTCACTTTCGAGTTATTTATACTCGGAGTTATTTATACTCGAGTTATTTATAGTTGGACTTGAGTCCTGGAAACGGGAAGTACAATGCCTGCACTTTAAAGGAGGGGTTTGGGATATTGGCAGTTTGGAGGGATATGTTGTGTATCTTTATATGTGTATGCTTCTAAACTGTTGTATTCTGAGCACCTCTGCAAAAACAGTGATAATGTGCGAGTGTGGTGAAAGTGTTGAATGATGATGAAAGTATTTTCTTTTTTGGGGATTTTCTTTCTTTTTGGGTCACCCTGCCTCGGTGGGAGACGGCCGACTTGTTGAAAAAAAAAAAAATAAAAATAACTGGTATTTAAGAATAACCGGTTCTTCTTCTTATTCTTTTTAGTAATTATTACAGGAAAAGGGGTTACTAGCCCATTGTTCCCGGCATTTTAGTTGACTTTTACAACACGCATAGCTTAAGGAGGAAAGATTCTTATTCCACTTCCCCATGGATATAAAAGGAAAAGTAATAAGACCAAGAACTATTAAGATAAAATCAAGGAAAACTCAGATGAGTGTGTATAAATAAACATGTACATGTATGTGTAGTGTGACCTAAGTGTAAGTAGAAGTAGCAAGACGTACCTGTAATCTTGTATATTTATGAGACAGACAAAAGACACCAGCAACCCTACCATCATGTAAAACAATTACAGACTTTCGTTTAACACTCACTTGGCAGGACAGTAGTACCTCCCTGGGTGGTTATACTCTTGGTTATACCTATGAGTTTTCATCTGACTGACATGCTTCTTATGGTGATTGCCTCTTTTCAGCCTGTGTTGACAAAATAGCTATCACAACCTGGTTGACATGGCACTTTATAGAGATAGTGGTTCAGTTTCCTTCTGAAGACTTACACAGTGGAACCTCGGTTTTCGTATGCCCTAGGTTTCGTACGATTTGGTTTTCAACGACTTTTTTTTTGTCAAAATTTTGTCCCAGTTTTCATACATCCTTTCAGTTTTTGTACAGTTGTAAATGGTCTGTACCAAACTCCTCCGCCTGCCTGCATGATTCTGCCACTCATTTCTCAGAATCGAGTGCCCACACAAAGCATCCCATGCGTTTGTGATTTTGAAGGGTTTGAGGCTGACTCTGATGACCCTACGCCTGTTGTGGAATCTGTTGTGTCGTTGGGGAAATCCATGGGGTTTAATGTGAATGGCCAGGATATGGAAGAGTTGGTGGACGACCACAGGGAAGAGCTAACCACTGAAGAGCTGCAAAACCTTCAACTCGAACAGCAACAGATCGCAGTGCTGGAAAAATTGCTTTGGAAGAGGAGGAAGAGAGAGGGGAGAATGGTTCTTCTTCAGTGATTAAGGACATGTGTGCAGAGTGGAATGAGTTGGAAAGTTTTGTGGAGAAATATCACCATAACGAAACTCTTGCAAGCCATGTGTGCAACATGTTCAATGACAGTGCCTTGTCCCATTTTAGGTAAATCTTAAAGACACGCCAGAAACAGACCTCTCTGGACAGATTTTTTGTGTGACAGGGGTCCAGTGACTCTCAAGCTGGTCCTAGTGCCAGTAAAAGACAAAGAAGGGAAGTAACCCTGGATAGGGCCTTGATACCTGAATTCCTTATGGACCGGGGATTCCCCTTCCAAACAATAACCTCTCCTCCTCCCTCTTCCCTCACCATCTTCTATACGCCAACAAGAGTCTTCAGTAAAGGTAAAAGTGATGTTAAATGTTCATTTATCCTTTTCATTAATCATTTATATTTATTTCTCATTGTTTTCTGTATGTAAAACTATAGTTATTCTCTAAAAATTGTATATTTTGTTAATATTTGGGTGTCTGGAACAGATTAATTGGATTTACATTATTTCTTGTGGGAAATGTTGCTTCAGTTTTCGTTCGATTCGGTTTTCGTCAGACTTTTTCAAATGGATTAATCACGAAAACCAAGGTTCCACTGTACATAGGTTCCAGCAATATTTCTGATATCTGTTGGTAGCAAGTTGAGGTGTCTTGGGGTGTGGATGTTGCCTTAGTGTTCTCTTATTATGCCTATGGTGCACACACATTTTCAGTTAGATGCTCTTCAGAATATCTTTATGATCTACCTTCTCATTATCTAATCACATAAATAAGATGACTTATTTAATGTATACATGCATTGTTAGCAGCAATTTATAATTTTGCCACTTAATTCCTTCAGCGTCTACTGGTTGAGATGGAGGCTATGGCATCTCGTCCATTCCGCCCCATTCTTCTGGAGCTGTATCCAAGAGGCCCGGCCGCTGAGGTTTTGGAAACTAGTGACACATCTACTACAACTGCTTCCATAACTAACACAACTGTAACCACAACAGTCACCAACAATTGCTGTGTGACAGGAAGTAATGGGGCCATGCCAAATGCCACTGTTATTCCTTGTCTTTCTTCCAATGCCATCACAAAGGCCACAAACAAAGATAATACGAAATCCTGTAATAACAGTGCCAATAAAATCATCCCAAATGCAACATTGCCAGATAATCTGTCTTCTGATTTACTTGACAGTCTTGGCACTCACAAAATAAAGAAGAAGGTATGCACCCATTGTAATTCTGTTGTACTTTTTTTTTATAGTGAAATCTCTTTATTTGAACATTTTTGCTTGGGGTTGTCCAAAATATAGAATGTTTCAAATAATAGGAATCTGAAATTTCTCTGATTTTTAAAACAAAAAATGTGAATGAGAGAGAAAATTTCAAATTTAGAATTTTTGAAAAGTATTTTTCATTTGGAAAAAATTAGAATTAGAGATCATTTTTAAATTTGGAAAAATCTGTTTTAAGAATTTATATTACTGAATACTTCATATAATTTGTTTAATTTAGAAAATTCTGAATTAGAGATGTTTTTGTAGTTAAATTTTGAATTTTTGCTCTGTTTCAAAATTTAATGTTTGATAGATTATGCCTGTGAGAAAAGAGAACAAGCATAACATATGGGGATGCCAATAATTTTATTATTATTGACATTACTGCATGGCAGTTATCAGGGACATGACATGAATGTTCTGACAAAACTGCTTAGTAATATTTATTGAAAAGAAATTGGAATATTGTTTTACTAAAAATGTGCTATCAGTATATTTCCTATGACTTTACTGTATCTGTGTAAATTTACTTCAGGGTTATATAGTGATATTATTAGGAATAAGTTTGGAAAAAGTGGCCAGCAGAATTTTTGTCTTTTTTTTATTGTTTCTTTAAATCAGTCCTGATTTTTTCTGTGAAAATTAATTACTGTAGAAAGAATAATCAATAAGATTACATTACAGTATTAACAAGTTGATATTGGCAGTTTGGAGGGATATGTTGTGTGTCTTTATATGTGTATGCTTCTGGACTGTTGTATTCTGAGCACCTCTGCAAAAACAGTGATGATGTGCGAGTGTGGTGAAAGTGTTGAATGATGATGAAAGTATTTTCTTTTTGGGGATTTTCTTTCTTTTTTTTTTTTTTGGGTCACCCTGCCTCGGTGGGAAACGGCCGACTTGTTGAAAAAAAAAAAAAATTAACAAGTCAGGTTAGAGTGTGTAGAAGAGAGGGAGACTACTTCCCGGTAAAAGTAGGTCTTAGACAGGGATGTGTAATGTCACCATGGTTGTTTAATATATTTATAGATGGGGTTGTAAAAGAAGTAAATGCTAGGGTGTTCAGGAAAGGGGTGGGATTAAATTATGGGGAATCAAATACAAAATGGGAATTGACACAGTTACTTTTTGCTGATGATACTGTGCTTATGGGAGATTCTAAAGAAAAATTGCAAAGATTAGTGGATGAGTTTGGGAGTGTGTGTAAAGGTAGAAAGTTGAAAGTGAACATAGAAAAGAGTAAGGTGATGAGGGTATCAAATGATTTAAATTAAGAAAAATTGGATATCAAATTGGGGAGGAGGAGTATGGAAGAAGTGAATGTTTTCAGATACAGTGGACCCCCGCATAGCGACTTTAATCCGTGCAAGAGGGCTGATTGTTATGCGAAATGATCGGTATGCGAATGAATTTTCCCCATAAGAAATAATGGAAATCAAATTAATCCGTGCAAGACACCCAAAAGTATGAAAAAAATTTTTTTACCACATGAAATATACATTTTCCTACACATAAAGAGAAGGATACATGCACAATAGTAGAGTAGTACATGCACAATATATATTGTGCATGTACTACTCTACTAAATGAAGAATAAATGACACTTACCTTTATTGAAGATGCAGCAATGACTGATGAGACAGTGTCCTGGGAGTGCCTTTTCCTCCTGAGTACTGTAGGTCCTGTTTGGCATTTTCTTCCAGAACAGGCCTTATCACACTGTGTATGCCACTACGATTCTTAAATCTCTCAAACCAACCTTTGCTGGCTTTAAATTCACCAATATGAGCACTAGTTCCAGGCATTTTTTCCTGTTCACCTGGGTGTTAGTCGACTGGTGTGGGTTGCATCCTGGGAGACAAGATTAAGGACCCCAATGGAAATAAGTTAGACAGTCTTCGATGACACTGACTTTTTTGGGTTATCCTGGGTGGCAAATCCTCTGGGGTTAATTGTTTCTTGGTATTCTCAATAAGCCACACCAACAACGGTGCTACAGCAGCAGCAGCAGCAGCAGCAGCAGCTGACAGTGCTACAGCAGCAGCAGCAGCTGACAGTGCTACAGCAGCAGCAGACGATGCTACAGTAGCAGCAGACGGTACTACAGCAGCAGCTGACGGTGGTACAGCAGCAGCAGCAGCTGACAGTGCTGCAGCAGCAGCAGCTGACGGTGGTACAGCAGCAGCAGACTGTACTACAGCAGCAACTGACAGTGCTACAGCAGCAGCAGACGATGCTACAGCAGCAGCAGACGGTACTACAGCAGCAGCTGACGGTGGTACAGCAGCAGCAGCAGCTGACAGTGCAGCAGCAGCTGTACCACCAATAGTAGCGATGGTTGATTGGGGTTTATTATACAACCTGGCCAGCTCGGAGACACGCACTCCACTTTCATACTTATCAATGATCTTTTTCTTCATCTCTATAGTAATTCTCACCCTTATTGCTGTAGGGTTGGCACTAGAAGCTTTCTTGGGGCCCATGGTCACTTATTTTGCAGATAAAATCACCAAAAACACTGTAATAATACGAAATGTTCCGATTGTATGCTTGGATGTTACCGCGGAGGCTGGCTGGTAAACAATGCCACCGGCGGCACATGTGAAGCTGGCTAAGGGCGCACATTGGACGCGTCTCGGACGAAGAGCGGTGAGCGGGATTTTGAGCGGTATGCGAGGCAAAATTTTTGCGAAAAAAGCAAGCGGTATGCTGATTGAACGTTATGCGATGCGTACGGTATGCGGGGGTCCACTGTACTTGGGAGTTAATGTGTCGGCAGATGGATTTATGAAGGATGAGGTTAATCATAGAATTGATGAGGGAAAAATGATGAGTGGTGCGTTAAGGTATATGTGGAGTCAAAAAACGTTATCTATGGAGGCAAAGAAGGGAATGTATGAAAGTATAGTAGTACCAACACTCTTATATGGGTGTGAAGCTTGGGTTGTGAATGCAGCAGCGAGGAAGCGGTTGGAGGCAGTGGAGATGTCCTGTCTAAGGGCATTGTGTTATGTAAATATTATGCAGGAAATTCGGAGTGTGGAAATTAGGAGGTGTGGAGTTAATAAAAGTATTAGAGGGCTGAAGAGGGGTTGTTGAGGTGGTTTGGTCATTTAGAGAGAATGGATCAAAGTAGAATGACATGGAGAGCATTTAAATCTGTAGGAGAAGGAAGGTGGGGTAGGGGTCATCCTCGAAAAGGTTGGAAGGAAGGGGTAAGGGAGGTTTTGTGGGCGAGGGGCTTGGACTTCCAGCAGGCGTGCACAAGCGTGTTCGATAGGAGTGAATGGAGACGAATGGTATTTGTGACCTGACGATCTGTTGGAGTGTGAGCAGGGTAATATTTAGTGAAGGGATTCAGGGAAACCGGTTATTTTTATATAGCCGGACTTAAGTCGTGGAAATGGGAAGTACAATGCCTGCACTCTAAAGGAGGGGTTTCGGGATATTTGCAGTTTGGAGGGATATGTTGTGTATCTTTATACGTATATGCTTCTAAACTGTTGTGTTCTGAGCACCTCAGCAAAAACAGTGATTATGTGTGAGTGAGGTGAAAGTGTTGAATGATGATGAAAATATTTTCTTTTTGGGGATTTTCTTTCTTTTTGGGTCACCCTGCCTCGGTGGGAGACGGCCGACTTGTTTAAAAAAAAAAAAAATTGCCTCTGTGTTCATAGTGCTTATCAACTGGAGTGAAGATGTCTGTATGAAATATAAAAAAGAATTGATGTAGTTGTGTTTTCCTTAACTGTTATGTATGAACCTTCATGAATTAGTGAATAATTAAAAAAAAAAATGGAGAAAGTTACAGGTATGCAAATTATTCTTAGACAATTTTAAAATATGAAGGTGAAATTCTTCAATAAGAATTAAAGTGTTACACTGTTTTTTTGGTAGGTAAATCCTAGTCCCATTGCTCTGGAACCATGTTGTGGAAATCGTGCCGCCGTCCTCTCCCTCCTGGTGCAGCTGCCAACGGGTGGAGAACCTTACACCCCTATAGGACACCCTGGTAGGTTCTCAGCCCCTATTTAAAATTATTAATCCATGACACTATATTGTTATCTAGGTTATATGCTATTACTTTCTTCAATCTTTTAATGGAAATTGATTGAATGTATCATGTAAGACTTCATTCTTTTGCCTTTGTGCTCTTCCTTCTGCATCTTTATTTAAAACTTTAACCACCCCTTTACCTCTAATGTCAGGCAGGCACTGCTGCACTCTGAAGGTGGTTGGTGGGGATGTTGCAGGTGGAGGGTAATCTTATTGGAATGTCAGCACTTTTAGAAAGATGCCAACTGAGTAAATGATGGTGAACATGTTTTCTTTGGGTCATCCTGCTTTGGTAAAAGACAGCTGTTGAGTTAAAAACAAAACTCTTTGAGATATGCTGCAATAAAGGGACGAGGATGTTGCAGTTCAGAGCAGTGGCACTGCCATGATTTTAATATGGGGCAAAATGAGCTTAAGCCAGGATTTCTGTTGGGGAAGGAAGGGGAACTTAAAAATCAAAGAAATAAGTTTTAAATATACAGTTTTCAGTATGTATGTGAAATTTCTTAAACTTCCTTGGCTTTGTGGTCACTGTTTAGTATAATACAGTGAGGATTAGCCGTTAAAAAAAAGTATGGATCTGGGGGGGTCTTTAGCCCCCATAGTGCCCTCCCCCTTGGCTGTGCCACTGGTTCAGAGGGCAAACTGAACTGTGATGTCACACACTTTTTCTCAGGACAGTGATAGAATAAATGATTGTGAATATGTTTCCTCTCTTTTTTTTTTTTTTGAGTTGCCATACCTTGGTGGGAGATGGCAATGTTAAAAAGAAAAGGTTTTGCTTCGTCAAGTCAGTCATTGACTTGATGCTCTGCATGGAACAAAAAGTTGTCCCAACAAAAACTTGCTCTGCACCTGTCTTTTATTCATTGCTATTGGCAGTGTGACTTTGTATTCAGTTGAACATAAAGTGGAGATGTGAAGGTAACATTATGTGAAGGGAATCAGGAAAACCAGTTAGCTGGACTTGAGTCCTGGAGGTGGGAAGTACAGTGCTTGCACTCTCAAGGAGGGGTTTGGGATATTTGCTGTTTAGAGGGATGTGTAAACTGTAGTATCTTTGCACCTCTAGTAAAACAGTGGTAGCATAAATAATAGTAACTGTTTTTGTTTTGGGTTACCCTGCCTTGGTGGGAGATGACCAGTGTGTTAAAATATAATTAATAATAAATTTTTCTCTATAATTTCAGGTGGTTTAGCAATTGCCAGCACTCTTGTGACCCTTGGTAATCCACGCAAATGTAGCAGTGATCCTATAACACTTGCCAAGGGAGATGTCAACAAAAATAAAACAACAAGAGGAAAGCAGCCATATTCCAGCCATTCTCCTGACACTTGTATATAACATCTGTCTCGCCACCCTCCTCCAATATATACACAGTACTGAACTTCAGATGTATTGTTGCTAGGTATTAGCCATTTTCAGCCAAACTCCTTAATTTATAATACACAAGCTGCAGAAAGAAAGGAAAGGCTTCATACCAGATACTTCACTTATATTGCTAGTGGTTGGACAAATGTGTGATAAGCTTTTTATCGGAGATTCAGGAGATTGCTAAGTTTTATTGGCAACTCTTGTATTATTGATGGTATTGTAAGTACAGCTGGCATGTACTTGTTTTATTAGATTCATTTGGTTTGGTATTAAGCTTAACTTTGGTTTATCATATTTGCAAGATCGTAAAATAATTAAATTCTATGAATTTAAAAGAAAAAAAATTTTTCAGATATACTTTGTGGTGATTTATCAGTTTACTTGTATCCTTGATGGCTTTGTTTCATCTTGGAATTTTCCAGCCTTGGGGAAGAGGGTTGCAAATACATATATTTCAGATATTAATGTTCAATGTTACCCTGCTCACACTCCAACAGATCGTCAGGTCCCAAGTATCATTCGTCTCCATGAGCGTGTTAGATAGGAGTGAATGAAGACGAATGATACTTGGGACCTGACGATCTGTTGGAGTGTGAGCAGGGTAATATTTAGTGAAGGGATTCAGGGAAACCGGTTATTTTCATATAGTCGGACTTGAGTCCTGGAAATGGGAAGTACAATGCCTGCACTTTAAAGGAGGGGTTTGGGATATTGGCAGTTTGGAGGGATATGTTGTGTATTTTTATACGTATATGCTTCTAAACTGTTGTATTCTGAGCACCTCTGCAAAAGCAGTGATAATGTGTGAGTGTGGTGAAAGTGTTGAATGATGATGAAAGTATTTTCTTTTTGGGGATTTTCTTTCTTTTTTGGGTCACCCTGCCTCGGTGGGAGACGGCCGACTTGTTGAAAAAAAAAAAAAATTAATGTTCAAAGAGCCTGTATCATTTGCAGGAACAGTGCCAGAATTTCTATACTGGGGGGGTGCTAGGAAATTTTGGGGGGAGGGTGGTCAGTGTTATTTCTGTTTTATTGGGGGGGGGGGGCTATGGGGGGTTTGAGAAAAAAATTTGGGAGCTGAACCCCCACCCCCGAAGCCCCTACCACCTTGTTGCTGCCACTGATGATCGTTTATTAAAGAATTGTAGATGCAGGTATGTCTGTTATAAAAGTAATCACCCCTTACACTTAGAAACAAGAATGTGAGAATTTTTTTTTAAAGTAATTGCAATTATTCACTTATAAGCAGGAAATGTGGAATTGTAGTCACAAGTAAGGAAATGGTGTCTTTGAAAAGTGTTTATTGAAAGGATAATGTAAGAGAATGAGTGAGAAAGAGAAGGAGAGAAAAAATGAGAATGGAAGAATGAGAATTAGAGAAAGAATGAGAGAATGAAAATTAGATGAAGAATGAGAGATTATGAGAGAGAGAGAGAGAATGAGAATATTAGATGAAGAATGAGAGATTATGAGAGAGAGAGAGAATGAGAATATGAAGGAGACTACCAAGAACTGAACTTTAGCTGACCAGAACTGTTACTAAGAAATGCATATACAATTTTTTCTCTATCCAAGAATCCAGGATAATGCTTCTGTGGAACACTATCAATCTAGTAGGCTGTTTTGATTCATATATATTCAATGTTCATTTTGTATTAATGTTAGTAGAATTGCCAACAATCTGTTAGGTAAAAGGACACAAGTGCAACTAATGTGACATTTTATTGTGGCAACATTTCACTCTCAAGGAGATTTATCAAGCCATTACCTTGATAAAGCTTGATAAAGCTCCTGGAGAGTGAAACGTTGCTGCAATAAAATGTCACATTAGTTGCACTTGTGTCCTCTTACCTAACATAATGTTCATTTTATTGGGATTACTCTTTATTCTCTGTTTTAAGACTTAATTTGCAATCTTCATTTATTTGGCCCTTTTACATATATATTTAGGGAGGTGGTTGAAAATGGCAAAGCTAGCTACACACATTTCTGTATTTGGTTACCCTGAATTCTGCTGGTTGTGCATTGTTATTGCATGTATGTCCCTCGCATAAGGTATGTACTGTTAATTCAGTGTATAAGTATAAAGAATATACATTGTTATTATGTGTGTGCATCAGTGTCAAAGATGTACATATTGGCATTGTGTGTATCTGTATAAATGATGGACATTGTTGTTTTGTATGTGTGTGTCATTATAATGGATGTACACAGTTGCTTCATGTATGTTTGTGTGTGCGTGTTTATGGTAGTTAAGAGGATATGTTTCACATGTGTTGGTGAAAACGGTGGAGTGCTGCATGATGTACATACCAGCATACAGGGTCATCTTACTGTTGGAGTGGTGGCAGGAGCTTCCCATACCAGTAGGTGCTAAGGATTTTAATTTTCTTGTTGTCTTTAAATTTATTTGGTATGTGATCTTTATGAGATCGTGGACGTGTGTTTATTTAAACTGATATAAATACTTTTCTTGTGTGGCTATTTGTGGTGGAAAAATAATTGCTACAAAGTATGAGTGGTTGAATATAATGTATTCATGTATTAGTATTCTACAGTTGACACAGAAGCTGTGAGTATCATAATTATATACAAGATTTAAGGTCCCAGATAAAAAGATGTGGTGTTATTAGATCAAGTTTTACAGTGCATTATTGAGGTGGTTGTGTGGAAATTGATGGATCATGTTGCTAAAGTACTGTCTGGTATGCCTTTAAATATTTTCTGTAGTGCTTCTGATGATGGTGAACCAGATGAAGTGAGCTCCTTTATACCAGTGTTATGAGTATACAGTATATGGTAGTCTAATATTTACACTTGGTAAATGGGATTCATGTTATATGAAAATGAATGGTATAGGAAAATAGATTAAAAGAAGTTACTAAGTATAATTATATTTTATTGTAACTTTAAAGTAATATTTAATACTTCCATTGTTAGTTTGCCCAGTGTGTATGTATGTATGTATGTATACGACAGTTCAGATGTCACTAAACAGCGAATGCCCCAAACCCCACCTTTAAAGTGCAGGCATTGTACTTCCCACCTCCAAGACTCAGATCTGGCCAACTGGTTTCCCTGACTCCCTTCACAAAATATTACCCTGCTCACACTTCAACAGCTCGTCAAGTCCCAGAAACCATTTGTCTCCACTCACTCCTATCTAATATGCTCACACATGCCTGCTATATGTACATGTCCCTTGCACACTCAACCTCTTTTACCCCCTCCCTCCATCCTTTCCTAGGATGACCCCTACCCCTCCACAACAGATTCATACACCCTCTGAGTCATCTGATTTTGCTCCATCCTCTATAAATGACCAAACCACCTCAACAACAACCCCTCCTCAGTCCTCTGAATAATACTTTAGTAACTACACACTTCCTCTTAATTTCCACACTACAGGTTCTCTGCATAATATTTACACCACACATTGCCCTTAGCCTCCTCTTTGCTGCAGCATTTACAATCCATGCTTCACACCCATATAAGTGTTGGTACTATTATACTCTCATACATTCCCTTTTTTGCCTCCATGGGTAATGTTGTCTCCACAGATGCCTCTGTTAACCACCCACTCTTTTTCCTTTATCAGTTCTGTGATTTACCTCATCCTTCATAACCCCATCTGCTGACAAGTCTACTCCCAAATATCTGAACACATTCACTTCCATACTCCCTCCAATGTGATATCCAAGCTTTGTTTGCCTAAATCATTTGATACCCTCGTCATCTTATTCTTATCTACGTTTACTTTCAACTTTCTACCTTTACACACCCTCCCAAACTTGTCCACTAACTTTTGCAGCTTCTCTTTAGAATCTCCCAAAAGCACAGTATCATTGGCAAAAAGTAACTGTGTCAACTCCCATTTTGTATTTGATTCCCAATAATTTAATCCCACCCCTCCCCCCAACACCCTAGCATTTACTTTTTTTGCAACCCCCATCTATAAATATGTCAAACATCCATGGTGACATTACACATCCCTGTCTAAGTCCTACTTTTACTGGAAAGTATGTATTTTTCTTTTTTAACACACTGGCCATATGCCACCAAGGCAGGGTGACTTGACAAGCTGTTGGAGTGTGGGCAGGGTAATATTTTGTGAAGGGATTCAGGAAAACCAGTTAGCCAGACTTGAGTCCTGGAGGTAGGAAGTACAATGCCTACACTTTAAAGGAGGGTTTTGGGGTATTTGCTCTTTGGAGTGACATCTGAACTGTAGTATCTGCGCACTTTTGCAAAGACAATGATTATGTGTGAATGATGGTGAAATTTTTTTTTTTGTTTGTGGGGGGGGGGGGGGGTCACCCTGCCTCGGTGGGAGAAGGCCAGTGTGTTGAAAGAAAGATATGTATAATGTGTGTTTATGTTCTTTTTACCTGAGCTCATTATTGAAGGAGACAGCATAGATCAAACTCTTTTAATATTTTGTTTTTGCGGTAGGAATTGGTTCCATTATGGTCTGTAAAGGTCATGGAATTGTATTTAGTGATGCTTTTGAAACACTTCACAGATCAAACACCAACTGCTCATTCGGAAAAATATATTTTAGTGATACAGGAAAGAAAGATTTTGAAAATGAAATTAGATATCTATTGTCTCTACATAGTTTGTATGCAGTCCTACATTTTAAGCAGGGTTGTATATTTTGTATTGTAGTTACAGAATTTTTAATTGGAACCTTGAGTTTTAGGCATGGGATTGTGTGATTAATTTTGATGGAATGCAAAATTAGCATAAAACAAAGATTTGATACCTACTGTATGCACTTAAAAAATAGTGTTCTATTGGGATCTACCATTATATATGCTGTTCATAAATTTTTTATTTTTATTTAAACAAAATGATACCACATTACTTAGTTTGCAGAATGGTATTTGAATAAAAGTCCAATGTAAAGCAGTGCAGGAGAGATGCAGCTGTGTGTTTTGTTGGAAAATATGATATACAATTATAATGTAATTTTATGTATGGCTTAGCATCTGTGATGGTCACTGTGTACTAGAAATTGAGACAGTGGTTGTGTGGTTAGAGGTATTAAGAGTGGTTAACACTTGTAAATAATGTCTTCTTTTGTTGAGAGTACCTTTTTCTGTTTTTTTGGATATGCTTAGTCTTAATGCATTATCCAGTCTTATGTATGAATAATAGTCTTGAATGCCTATGCATTTTGCTGCAGGGCATTGTTTTTATCATGGCAAAATTTTATATTCTATTTTCTTAGATCTTAAAAGCTGCCTTGATAGATGTGGATTTCATTTCATATGGCTCAAATATTTTGTTGTTATGGTTTAGGAGCTAATGGATGTAAATATTAAACAATAATTTTAAGACTTCAGATAACGATGTAATATATATAAATATATTATTTATTTAGTCTATATTGTAAGACTCTGCAAACCAAGTTGTGTGCAGACTGTCTCATTGAATCTCAGCCATGTGATAATTCTCCATTGTAAGAGCTGTGTTCAGAGACACTAATGAGCAGCTACTTGAGGATGGTATATTACTGGCATGTAGAATGTTTCTCTGGTTTTTCCCTGTGCTTTGCTTGGAATGGATACATATGTAAAGCATGGGAGTTGTAGCTGAACAAAGTGTGATTGGTGATATTGTTTAATTTGAGTGGATTATTGGGCTTCAGTATACATCAGATTAATTTTAATGTGTAATCTTGGTTGTGGGTCCTTTTGGTCTTCATTCAAGTGTATCATCTCTACAAAATATGCTGTGATCTTTATAATAAAGATCCTCATCAACCATCAGTTCTTAATAACTTTAATGTGTGCTTAAAGTAAGTACTTTGATTTTTACCTTGGCTGAGAAAGTCAGTTTGGAAATTCAGTCTGGCTCAGCTGATGCATTGTATTAAAAGATGAATTAAATCATCATTGATTGTATATGATATGCCATTCATACCAGCAACTAGTGTTGTCATTTGTATATATTGAAGATTATCAGAATTAAATGTTAATGTCTTTTGGTGAGTAGAATGAATGAATTGTGTGAATGTGTCTTCTGTAGTCTTTACCAGGAGTGTACTACTTAAAAGTGATTTTTTTTTAGATGGGTAGTTAAAATTTATGGACATGGTTAGGTACTATATTAGTAAAATAATCAAAAAAGGAAACTACATTATTTAATAAATGTTTTAATCACTGAAAAGGGGATAAGTGAATCATTGTTTATGGAAACATATTGTGCTTCTAATGTGTTGCATATATGTCCATACATATTGAATAATTTTTATTTCTGTTGTTCCGTGTGCATATAAAAAAAAAAAAAAAGATAATGCAAGAAATATTACTTGCCAAGTTGAAACATCAAATAATCAGCATTTCAATATGAATCACTTTTTTCACTGCAGTCAAAACTCTTTGTACTGAAATACTTGGAGTTTGAGAACCTTCCTATGACTCCTTAAGCATAATGCCTTTACCCTACCTCATAAATTAAGTATCAACACATCTCTCAGACCCTTACACGTTTAGCACATTTATTGATGATGATAATAGTAATAATAATAATACACGTCTCTAAAGTTACATTTTTGATGAACATTTGACATAATTTTTGCTTTACTCCATTAGAACCACATGTTCATTAAAAAGTGGTTCTCTTGACATACTTGCTACATAAATGTCATCTAGTTCAGATATTTTCCTCACTTTGCCTTCATAAAGCTTATTCAGGCACACCTCATTTGCTGTTTGTGGTTATTTCCAAGATCTTGTTGCTATGGGGTTAGTAATAAAAAAAATTTAAAATGAGTAGAAAAAAAAAATTGTTCCCAAAGTAAAGTATTTGAACCTAAATATATAAGCCCTATACATGAGTCACTTAAATTGTGACAGTACTGTACAACCTTTTGGGTTTGGTGCTTCCCTCTAGATATTAATAATAGTAATAATAATTATAATAATAATGATGCAAGGCCAGAGTATGAACATGTGTGAAGCATCCACTCTTTGCATTACTACATTCTGTACAAGTAACTCATTGAAAATCCAATGACAACTCATTTAGAAGTTGGGATCTTCTATATATATACATATGTAAGTGCACAGCAAATCTGTGAGTCTAGTAATTGTACAGAAACCAACTTTAAATGAGGGAAGCACAGCTGTTCCTTTCAGCCTATTTTGTTACTTGCATCTTTGTCTGCTTTTTTTTATATCCTTGTCTGCTTCTTGCAGTCTCGTCTGTGGTTGAATAACCTTTTTTTTTCTCCTCATAGATGTGGTGATTGTGGTAATTTACCAGAATGTCCAGAGTTGCAAATTAGAGAATTTCATGACAAAAAGTTTTGATTCTATATTGTGCTTATTGTAAGTCCAGAAATTTTGAACAGCAGCAGATAATTATATTGTCAGAATTAATTGGTTATGAAGTGAAAAGAATGATACAGTATTTTTATTTTGGGATATTTTTTTTAAAGCCAATACAGTAGTTCATTGTTAATCATTTATTGATTGCTGTATGCCTTAATTCAAACAGCAAAATATATATGTATTATAATAGTCTAATAGTACTGTATGCATTGACATGTATGTTTTTTGAAAAAGTAAAAAGTTGAGAGGAAATTATTGATTTGGTTTCTCATCTCTGATATACTTTGTGATGAGAAAAATATTGTTCAGTGAGAAAGATTGATGGAGATCTTGTAGGATTTTGCATCTGCTTGCCTTCTCAAAACTCAGTTTCTCCTTTTGTTTTATTCTTATTATTTCTGGAAGGTCCCAGAGGGTAAAATAGTTGTGTATTAATAAATTAAAAGTGTTAACTAGTAGAAACAACTTTTGTAAGGTAATAACATTAAGTGAAGAATAATTTATGTCATTTAAGCATATTGAAGTTTGAGTAATTGTATAAATTATATTTAAAACAAAATTGTCTGAATGATGTTGTAACTATTAGTTGATTTTTCAGCATTATCAGTATACCTATAATATGGGAGAAGTGTAGTTATTTCACTAGTATTATTTATTATAACATTTTAATATTAATTAAGTTGGGCAATATGTCAAAGTAAGCATTCTGTTTTTTGCATATCAAAGTATAAATTTATTTTTGGTAAAATCATTACATAAATTTATGTAAGTTAATTATTTAATATTTATAATTTGATAAAGCATTTTAAAAATATTTATATTTAAAGTGTAACTGACCTGAAATATGAAGCAATAATGAAATTATTCCGAATGTTACCATTTCCAGTAGATAAAGTAAATTATTGCTTCTATGTTAAAATTATCTACATTATATAAGCTCTGAAAGTATGTGGATGTGTGCAAGTGTAATAATAATTGAGGCAAACTGACATACAGTATACCAAAATATTTCTTTTAGTGGTGATACTGTAGTAAAATTCCTATTATATGTTTGAACTGTTAATGAAACCTCCTCCTCAGTCATAAATATTATTGTAGTCTTAAAATCTGAGTAAAAATTCCTTAATAAGCAATATTACTATTGAGGTTGATATTGAAATGTTGGCAATATTGTAATTACAAGTTGGTTTTGTACTAGAAATTAATACCTGCATTTTATAGGTTTTCTTGCTAGTCTTTATTCTGCTGTTTTAACCTTTCCTTTCATATTATAGGATGGAAGAGCTTGTCTGTGGTATTATGGAGGGTTGATTCTGTTAGACTGCCCACTTTATCAACGAGCACGCAGAATTTACCTCCGTCGTTGTCTTCGCTCCGCTGCTCTCTCTTTACCTTCCCTTCTTGCTGATGGACCCACCTTTCATCCGGACTCTCTCATTGACTTTTTGACAAAAACTGACTGACTTCACAAACTCTGATACCTTCAGCCCTTTCTACCTCAATCTCTTGCTACCCTCTACCCCCGCACTGTCCCCTGCCCCGCTGTTTTCTGTAACCTACTGATCATCCCTTCCCCCTTCTGCTGCCCAATACCCACGCTTCCTTCCCTACCCTGCAGCGCTGTATAGCCCTTGTGGCTTAGCGCTTCTTTTTGATTATAATAATAATATGGAGGGTTGAGGGTACTGTGATTTTGGCTTTTAAAGAACTGTTCAGTTTTTTGTGCAGGCATTTTAATTTTGTTTTCCATTGTTAAAGAAAAGTGTTGTAGTCTATTACTGATTTCTATGAATTAAGTCAATATGTCACACAATTTAATAGGGCACTAGAGATAAGTGCACTTGTACCAAAGATTATTAATATAAAGTAACGTGCAGTAATCCCATGATGTGAGTAATTTTGATACGTAGTTCCACAATTTAGTACTGGAGGGGGATTAATGAATTATCTAAATATGAATGGGGAAAGAGGCAAATGCAATTTTTATGGTGTAGTGCATTTTATTAAGGGTCCATTTTTTAATTGAGGATTTTCACTCATATTTTTTAAAGATGAATGTCTTTGTGACATCTAGTCTTGAGTTGCAATTGTTGCCATCAGAACAGCCTTGCTGGATTACCCTACAGTGTGAAATTTGTCTTCCTCTCTTTGTGTACTGCTTTTGGGGTATGTTTCTGATGTAGATAAGTACTAAATTAGTAAGTATTAATTTAATCTTCCTCTGTAGTCTTTTGTCTGTTATTTGGAGCAAAAGTTAAAGCTGCAATATTCTGTCATAAGTTTATAATATTTGCATATACCAGGTAGAGAAGGTCATATAAATTCTAGCAACATATTACATTTAGTTTTTTTTAATTTTGCTGCAGTCATTTTTGCATTACAGTCCACTTTATTGTAATCTCAAAATCATCCAGAGAAAGTGCTCAGGAAGGTATACATAATATTGTAGAGGATGAATTTGCATATTATTGGGTAAGGGAGCTCAACCTTGGCCTCAGTCTGTTTTCTTCTTAATCTAGCTTTTGGATCGTTGTATAAGTCTAAGCATTTTCTCTCTTGTCCATTGTAAATACATCAAATGAAGAGCCATAGGGAGTTCATTTCATTCTTGTGTAATTACATAAATATTTTCATTCCAAGGCCTGGCTTATTTCACATCCGTGACATGTAATCTGTTTTAGAATGGGTAATTTTATGAATGAGTATTAGTAATGAAGTACGATACCGAAGCGCTGTAAGCATTTTGCACTTGATTGCGGGTGTGATAAAAGTCCATCGATGCACTTGATGTCTATGGTTACTGCAGCAGCTTTTATTGTTTGTTGATAAAATAATCTTATTCCTTCACTGCTGTAAAACAATTTTGCTAATAAAAGCCAACTTACATTTTAATTTTTTTTTTGTCATCAGTGGGTAAAGGCTCATATGGAGAATTGTAGAATTAAAGGTGCAATACCATGGGTGGAACAAATCCACATTTCAGAGAAAAAAGTTATGATGACATTTTGGTCCATCCTGGACAATTATCAAGTTGCAATAAAGTTGGGAAAAGCCAGATGACCAGTCAGTTGCAAAGCTGAGTAGAAAGACAACAGGTAAGGTATGAAAATTCCAGAAATAGATTAGGTGGTGAGTAAAGTATTATATTTATGGGCGGGAACATTAAACCCACAAGGGTCATACAACGCTTGGGGAAATGAGAGGCATTCAGGTTCGATCAAGGGGGGGAAGGCCAGGTCTAATTCTTTGGATCAGAAACCCCTCGCCAGCATCAAGGAAATTTGATGCTGATGAGGGGGGTTTGAGATAGGAAGGGCTGTCTCCGCCCATTTGGACAGTGCACCGAGAAAGGTAGGCAACAACAGGAACAAATGAAGGCTACAATTCATATTAGGACTGTGTATAAGGGCTCAGTCAATAAGGCAGCATCTGTGAAGGCTAGAAAATGGGCAGTTCAAAAAGTTGGTGGCCAGTTTCGCCACTATTGGAAAAGGCCATAGGAGCAGGCAGTGGAGTATGTAGTGGAAGTATCAGTAGCAGGAGATTAATGAACCAGATTATGAAATGTTTTAGTTTGATAAAATGGAAGTTCAATATCTAGTTGACAAATGGTGTAACATTATAAACTTTTGTACTTTATCTATACAATATTTCTTATTTACAAGATTTTTCACATTATTAGTGGGTTTAGGAGATAATGCATTTAGCATGGGACAAGGGGAAAGTTTACAAACCAGATGTTTACATGCATTGATGCTGGTGAAAGGCTCTTGATCTATGGAACTGGAGCTATCCCTTCCTCATCAAATCTGAATATCTCCAGTTTCTCAGGTATTGTATGACCCATATAAAATTAGTGCTTCCCCATTATTATTATTATTATCACACTGGCCTATTCCCACCAAGGCAGGGTGGCCCAAAAAAGAAAAACTTTCACCATCATTCACTCCATCACTGTCTTGCCAGAAGGGTGCTTTACACTACAGTTTTTAAACTGCAACATTAACACCCCTCCTTCAGAGTGCAGGCACCGTACTTCCCATCTCCAGGACTTGAGTCTGGCCTGCCGGTTTCCCTGAACCCCTTCATAAATGTTACTTTGCTCACACTCCAACAGCATGTCAAGTATTAAAAACCATTTGTCTCCATTCACTCCTATCAAACACGCTCACGCATGCCTGCTGGAAGTCCGAGCCCCTCGCACACAAAACCTCCTTTACCCCCTCCCTCCAACCTTTCCTAGGCCGACCCCTACCCCGCCTTCCTTCCACTACAGACTGATACACTCTTGAAGTCATTCTGTTTCGCTCCATTCTCTCTACATGTCCGAACCACCTCAACAACCCTTCCTCAGCCCTCTGGACAACAGTTTTGGTAATCCCGCACCTCCTCCTAACTTCCAAACTACGAATTCTCTGCATTATACAGTATTCACACCACACATTGCCCTCAGACATGACATCTCCACTGCCTCCAGCCTTCTCCTCGCTGCAACATTCATCACCCATGCTTCGCACCCATATAAAGTTCTTGGTCTCCACAGACTCCTAAGTGCACCACTCACCCTTTTTCCCTCATCAATTCTATGATTCACCTCATCTTTCATAGACCCATCCGCTGACACGTCCACTCCCAAATATCTGAATACATTCACCTCCTCCATACTCTCTCCCTCCAATCTGATATCCAATCTTTCATCACCTAATCTTTTTGTTATCCTCATAACCTTACTCTTTCCTGTATTCACTTTTAATTTTCTTCTTTTGCATACCCTACCAAATTCATCCACCAATCTCTGCAACTTCTCTTCAGAATCTCCCAAGAGCACAGTGTCATCAGCAAAGAGCATCTGTGACAACTCCCACTTTATGTGTGATTCTTTATCTTTTAACTCCACGCCTCTTGCCAAGACCCTTGCATTTACTTCTCTTACTAACCCATCTATAAATATATTAAACAACCACGGTGACATCACACATCCTTGTCTAAGGCCTAATTTTACTGGGAAATAATTTCCCTCTTTCCTACATACTCTAACTTGAGCCTCACTATCCTCGTAAAAACTCTTCACTGCTTTCAGTAACCTACCTCCTACACCATACACTTGCAACATCTGCCACACTGCCCCCCTATCCACCCTGTCATATGCCTTTTCCAAATCCATAAATGCCACAAAGACCTCTTTAGCCTTATCTAAATACTGTTCACTTATGTGTTTCACTGTAAACACCTGGTCCACACACCCCCTACCTTTCCTAAAGCCTCCTTGTTCATCTGCTATCCTATTCTCCATCTTACTCTCCCCTCAAGGAAGGTTCCTTGATGTTGGTGAGGGGCTCTTGATTTAGGGAATTGGATCTGTGCTCCAGTTCCCCGAATTAAGCCTGAATGCCTTCCACATCCCCCCCAGGCGCTGTATAATCCTCCGGGTTTAGCGCTTCCCCCTTGATTATAATAATAATAATAATCCATCTTACTCTTAATTCTTTCAATAATAACTCTACCATACACTTTACCAGGTATACTCAACAAACTTATCCCCCTATAATTTTTGCACTCTCTTTTGTTCCCTTTGCCTTTATACAAAGGAACTATGCATGCTCTCTGCCAATCCCTAGGTACCTTACCCTCTTCCATACATTTATTAAAGAATTGCACCAACCACTCCAAAACTATATCCACACCTGCTTTTAACATTTCTATCTTTATCCCATCAATCCCGGCTGCCTTACCCTCTTTCATTTTACCTACTGCCTCACGAACTTCCCCCCCACTCACAACTGGCTCTTCCTCACTCCTACAAGATGTTATTCCTCCTTGCCCTATACACGAAATCACAGCTTCCCTATCTTCATCAACATTTAACAATTCCTCAAAATATTCCCTCCATCTTCCCAATACCTTTAACTCTCCATTTAATAACTCTCCTCTCCTATTT
This sequence comes from Cherax quadricarinatus, assembly GCF_038502225.1. Taxonomy (NCBI): domain Eukaryota; kingdom Metazoa; phylum Arthropoda; class Malacostraca; order Decapoda; family Parastacidae; genus Cherax; species Cherax quadricarinatus. Next base: position 24,028,537 of record NC_091343.1, read on the forward strand.
TTAACTGACAAATCCATTTGTCAGTTAAGGAAGCCCATTATTATAATAACAGTAATAATATACAGTAATTGAGTGAATTATAATAAAAAAGAAGCACTAAACCCAAAAGGGTCATACAGTGCTGTAGGGAGGGTTGTGCAAAAGGAGGAAAGTGCAAAGTCTAGGAGGGAGTGAGGGGGCAGGAGTCTGCTTGTTCACTGCCCCAAACATCAATGTGCCCAGGGACCCAGCAATAAACTACTATTGTGTCACTAGATATGAGGCATAATCAAAGTTGCATATGAAGGATGATGGGATGAGGGAAGTCTAATTTTTGGCTAGTCTGTAATGCATTGTAGGAGTCTGAAATATTAATGTATTATTATAATCAAAAAGAAGCGCTAAAGGAGTCTGAAATAACTACGAAGAACGGGGTGAACATTGATGCACTGTGTATGATAGCAGTGAGAATTGCACATAATATGGCTGTGAAAACTCTGGCTTATTCTGGTAAGTGACTTTGAATTATTTTGTCAGGAAAACCACTGCATACTTAACATCAGAGGATTTTAAATCAGTGTACATTGCAATAGTATGGAAAACGAGAAAATAAGTGGCCAATAAACAGCAAATGTGAAATTATAGCAGAGGTGAGCTTTCATGCATGGAAGTGAAAAGGGGCAAATGTGAATCATTGGGACTTCCCAAAGAAGGAGCAAAAAAGTATGATGTAAGGTGCGCTTAAATGGGAAGTAAATTAAGTAAGCAAGCCAATAGTGTGAATAGAGAGTAAAGGGGCATAATAAATGGGGGTGAGAAATGAATAAATTAGCCTTTCCCTTTCCACTATCCATTACCATCCTATATGTGGGTGGATTGTGAAGGTTGTGAAAGTCTACAAAATTATGGAGACAATGGGCAGCAATCTTGAAAGGAGGGACACCCCTTATAAAAAAAAAATAAGTGCTAAATGCATACAAGTCATACAGTCGTGACGTGTAAGAGTTTGTCACGTGCAAAATTAATGTCGGAGTTGGGACAGTAGGTTAGTCCAATTAAAAAAAAAAAGCAAGCAAGTCTGTACTGAAGGTGGGATGTCAGTCCCGATGATCTTCTATTTTTCAAATAGATAGAGAATTTTTGAAGATTTATGGATACATACCATGAAAGTAAAAAAAAAAAATAATGGACACAAGGCTTTGTCAGAATTAAAGCTGAACTTTGCATTACATCTAAATTTTTATACTAAGTAAAGGCATAATGCTGACAAATGGTAAATATGCATAATAAAGTGTTGTTATTGGTGCAACGTTCACCTACATGGGTGAAACATTACACCAATAAAGACTGCTGAGTTTATCTTAATGCTGATCTGTAGTGTCAGCACCATAACATTCTCATTACCTCTTACTGAATGTAACCTTGCTATAAAAAAAAACAAAGGGGGGGGGGGGTGAAATAAAAGTTAACAACTTTAAGTATGTACTTATTTCTATGAAATGGGTAAATTTTAAATTCTGTTTTAAATGCTAACTCCTTAAGGGAGGTACTCTGGTGAAGGTAAGCAATTCTTGATTGAAGGAACAGGACCTAAACTACCCTTTCTTGAATCAAACCTAATTATCTCCCATTCCCCAGGTGCTATATGACCACAAGTAGTATAGCACTTAATGATTATAATAATTACATACTAATCCAATGACAGAATCTGGATGCTGTTGTAATGATTTAAATGGATTTAATATTTTTACCATGTCCAATTTCACAGGTTGGCACATTCTAATAGGAGACAACTTTGATTCCACACAATTCACCTACCCATGACCACCCTTGGCTTGGTTACGTCAGGACTGTGATTTCATTACTCTATGTATTACTACGATCATGGGCGCTGATTTGTAGGCCATACAAGCATGACATTATGCATTCAAAACTTAGCAACATCCTGCTACCTCCTACATTCATAAATATCAGACATAAATTAAAACTAGTGAGCTTTCCCTGTTCCATACCACACACTTTTTAAAAATGCCCTACTAAAATATAAATGAAAATGTACATACAGTACAGTAATGCACTAGTGGAACTATACCAACAAATTAGAATATGGCAGTTATATTTTTGTACATTTCAAAAGGAAATTGCATAAACTTACATGAAATGTTACATACAGTACTTGCAAAGTTCCATTCTAAGTAATAAAAAGCAAGTCTCCTAATCATGGAATATAGATATAACAATACTGCTGCTAAGGCACATAACTGGGCTATGAAACCACATACATTACACATGACTAGATGATTGATTCACTTTACAATATATGTATAATGACTAGTGTAAGGTTTTAAAACCTGTATACAAAGAGGATAAAATACTAACAATATAACATGGTAAAATTCTATAAAGAATGACTAGTTACATTTAAGGGCACCCTCTTTCCTCTGGTTCATATTTAGTAACAAATTTTCTTTTTAGAAGTAACTCTCGCTCTATGCATAGATATTACATTCCTGCAAGGGAGTGCTAAACCTTAGGGGTCATACAGTACCTGGGAGAATGAGGCACAATCAGGCTCATTAAAGCTTGTTATTAACCTTTCTCTCTAGGGAGACACCCTGTTGGTAGTGAGGGGCTTGTGATCCAGCGAAGTGGACAGATCCTCTCTGTCCTTGGATTAAACCCGATTGCTGCCCATTCTCCATGTGTTATATAACCCATATGGGTTTAGCACTTTCCCTGATTTTATAATAATAATAATAGACATATCAAATTATTATGTAGCACCTTCAGACCCCAGCCAATATAGTAAAGTTGTTCAGACTTAAGAATAATAAAATAAGTGCTAAACCCAAAGGAGTCTCGGACTAAGAAACCTTTCTGATTATAATATCAGCCTAAGAAACATTTTGAAATATTTCATTTAGAATTCCACATATTGTACCGGTCCTCAAAATCACTCGTCACAATTTATATTCATTATGAAAGTGTGTTGAAAGGTTGAGGATATACAAGATCAAGAAATATAATACCAAGAAAATAGTGAATCTAAAACAAGTGCAACACCTTTGTGTCTATTAAAGATAGTTTTTCCTAATCAGTCTTACTCTAAATGAAAATTTGATAAAAGCCCCTGTTGGGCCAAATATTTCTTAAATAAGCGACCCAGGTGTTACACGTCTTATTCACAAGGCCGAGGATTGCCCAATTATATTGTATTCATAAAACAGTACCAGGTCCCTATGGGTTCTTCAGCACTGCATGGCAGTGTCAGGAGAACAAAATGAGGAAGGTGATCTCGTACAAGAGGAGGAAGCTATTGTTGGTGCAATGACAGTTTCAGTTAAGAAGTCAGTCTGTATTAAAAGTGAAGCTTTCCAAGAGGAGAGTGGCCAGAATGAAGTCCGCTTGTTTTCTGATAAATACAATCCATTAAAACTCCTAAAATGAGGTACTTTAATCCAGAGAACAAGAACTACCCTCCTTTTACTTAGCTCAAATCTTGTTGCCTCCCATTCCCAAAACGACGTATGACCTATGGGTTTAGAACTCTTCCATGAATATGTTATATTCACAGAATGCACCAAACCCATATAGGCCATAAAACACTGCACTGCTGGGAAGCTATTTATAAAAGGTACTGTAATGGGAAATACAGTGGACCCCCGGTTAACAATATTTTTTCATTCCAGAAGTATGTTCAGGTGCCAGTACTGGCCGAATTTGTTCCCATAAGGAATATTGTGAAGTAGATTAGTCCATTTCAGACCCCCAAACATACACGTACAAGCACACTTACATAAATACACTTACATAATTGGTCGCATTGGGAGGTGATCGTTAAGCAGGGGTCCACTGTATATTGAGCTAACACTCAAACACAAAAAATAACAAAGTCAGTTTCGGTCCAAAAAAAAGTCAGTTTACACTGAGGGTAGGCTTTCTGAAAGGAGAACAGGTAAAGTCATTGGTGCCTTGGTTCTGAAAAAAAAAAGTCTGGAAATTAAATTTTTTTTTTAATATGTCGGCCGTTTCCCACCAAGGCAGGGTGACCCAAAAAGAAAGGAAAAACTTTCATCATTCAGCACTTTCACCATCACTCATACATAATCACTGTCTTTGCAGAGGCACTCAGGTATGACAATTTAGATGTCCCTCCAAACTGCCAATATCCTAAACCCCTCCTTTAAAGTGCAGGCATTGTACTTCCCATTTCCAGGACTCAAGTCCAGCTAACCAGTTTCCCAGAATTCCTTCACAAAATATTACCCTGCTCACACTCAACAGCTCGTCAGGTCCCAAAAACCATTCGTCTCCATTTACTCCTAACACACTCATGCACGCTATGCTCTGATAAATGGAACAATCAATCAAGTTGACACCAGCTACAAGATGTGACATCAGTTAGAGAGGCACCCATTGTTTATGTGAAACTTGTTATGTTTTGTAGCTTGTGTCCTGTTGACTGATTATACCATTTATCAGAGCATATAAAATACCAACACTCTTATATGGGGGTGAAGCTTGGGTTGTAAATGCTGCAGCGAGGAGGCGATTGGAGGCAATGGAGATGTCCTGTCTAAGGGCAATGTGTAGTGAAAATATTATGCAGAAAATTCGGAGTGTAGAAATTAGGAAAAGGTGTGGAGTTAATAAAAGTATTAGTCAGAGGGCTGAAGAGGGGTTGTTGAGGTGGTTTGGTCATTTAGAGAAAATGGATCAAAGTAGAATGATATGGAGTGTGTATAAATCTGTAGGGGAAGGAAGGCGGGGTAGGGGTTGTCCTCGAAAAGGTTGGAGGGAGGGGGTAAAGGAGGTTTTGTGGGCGAGGGGCTTGGACTTCCAGCAAGCGTGCGTGAGTGTGTTAGATAGGAGTGAATGGAGACGAATGGTATTTGGGACCTGACGAGCTGCTGGAGTGTGAGCACAGTGATATTTAGTGAAGGGATTCAGGGAAACCAGTTATTTTTATATAGCCGGACTTGAGTCCTGGAAATGGGAGGTACAATGCCTGCACTTTAAAGGAGGGGTTTTGGGATATTGGCAGTTTGGAGGGATATGTTGTGTATCTTTATACGCATATGCTTCTAAACTGTTGTATTCTGAGCACCTCTGCAAAAACAGTGATTATGTGTGAGTGAGGTGAAAGTGTTGAATGATGATGAAAGTATTTTCTTTTTGGGGATTTTCTTTCTCTTTGGGTCACCCTGCCTCGGTGGGAGACGGCCAACTTGTTAAAAAAAAAAAAACATATATATACACACCCCTCTGGGTTTTCTTCTATTTTCTTACTAGTTCTTGTTCTTGTTTATTTCCTCATATCTCCATGGGGAAGTGGAACAGAATTCTTCCTCCGTAAGCTATGCGTGTTGTAAGAGGCGACTAAAATGCCAGGGGCATTTTAGTCGCATTTTAGTTACAAGGGGCTAGTAACCCCTTCTCCTGTATAAATTACTAAATTTAAAAAGAGAAACTTTAGTTTTTCTTTTTGGGCCACCCTGCCTCGGTGGGATACGGCCAGTTTGTTGAAAGAAGAAAGAAGTCACAAAAGTTAAAAAGGATATTGGAAACTAACAAGATAACAGAGAAGTGGATATCTGAGAGATCCCATAATGAAAGGATATTACATTGCATACATTCTTTTAAGTGGGTACAAATAAAAGATCCCTACCCACAAATTAAATCCCTAGTGATAAATCACCAAGTCCAGAAAGAATAGCTGCAGAAACAGAGTAATTAATCTAATTCCAATAGTCTAGTTTAAATAAGACTAAGGATGAATGAAGACAGAATTCACCTATTCTCCCCCATCCCCTACCCCGAATCCATGGAAAAATATGTGACAAAAATTTTGAGTAAATCCTGACTAGTAATTTCACCCACTCCACACAGTATAAATCTAACACCATAACATTTGTAACACCTATATACATAACTTCACTTTTTAAAGTCTGCATATTCAGATTTGTGGAAGATAGCTACTGTATAGTACAGGAACAGCACATAAAAACTCAATTATGCCACAAGCTGTAAAAGCTTTTTATGTATAAGCATGAACTAAACATACAAAAATATGAACCTACAAAACAGCCTGGGGCAGAAAACCTCGTCTCACTTTGTTAATAAGAATGTAATTTTCAAGACGAAGCCTAGAATTAAACATACAGGTGGAGAGGTTTTGACATGTAGTATATCTTGCAGTACCCATCAAAACAATACAATGATTATAACTTTTTCTAGTTTATCCAAGTTCTGGTCAGCAGTAATGATACTCTGCAGATAAGTACTATGCAATTTTGATCATGAAAGTAATGATCAGAAGTTTTTTTTTTTTTTTCAACAAACCGGCTGTATCCCACCAAGGCAGGGTAGCCCATAAAGAAAAACGAAAGTTTCTCTTTTTAAATTTAGTAATTTATGCAGATGAAGAGATTACTAGGCCCTTGCTCCCGGCATTTTAGTCACCTCTTACAACACACATGGCTTATGGAGGAAGAATTCTGTTCCACTTCCCCATGGAGATAAGAGGAAATAAACAAGAACAAGAACTAGAAAGAAAATAGAAGAAAACCCAGAGGGGTGTGTGTATATATATATATATATGCTTGTACATGTATGTGTAGTGTGACCTAAGTGTAAGTAGAAGTAGCAAGACGTACCTGAAATCTTGCACGTTTATGATACAGAAAAAAGACACCAGCAATCCTACCATCATGTAAAACAATTACAGGTTTCCATTTTACACTCACTTGGCAGGACGGTAGTACCTCCCTGGGCGGTTGCTGTCTACCAACCTACTACCTAATGAGAAATGTAATGTAATGAGAAATTCTGACTTATGATATTGTTGGTTTGTGCACATGGAGATGACTTTGCAAGAATCAAGAGCAAATGTAATGAAACCAGATATGAGAGCAAAGTGTGAGGGAGAAACAGACTTAGAGGTTGATCAATTACACCACCTCAGATCCAACAGGTGGTGGTAGATCTGAAAAAAGAATTAAGATTTAAGAAAATGGTTTGTGATGCAGTAAAGTAAAATCCTTCGTATCTAGGAGTGCATGGGACCAGTGTCAATCTGTATAAACCAATTTTCCAAACCCCTTAAGATTTATCCCAGCAGGCATGTGAAATTAGGCAATGCTCTAGTGCTGTGGTACTGTTGACATCAGGTTGCAGCACTATCTCAACACTGCAAGCAAAAATTAAGATTTCATTTAGAAGTTTCAAAAACAAAATCAACAATCACAAGTTTTAATACTGCCATATGAATTTATCACTGGAATAATGAAGAAACAACACGAAGTGCTTGTTGAGAATAATACAACACAGACTTACAAATTCTGGACACAGTACTGTATTTATGAGAGGCAATAATTTTTTTGTCTCCAGGATTAGCTGGACTGTAATGTACTATAAATATAATGCATATAACAACCATAGTATGTATGTGTCTCACAAGTGCTCAGTAACTGAAGCAATGCATGGCAATTAATTTTAATGTTGCAGTTTAAAAACTGTAGTGTAAAGCACACTTCTGGCAAGACAGTGATGGAGTGAATGATGGTGAAAGTCTTTCTTTTTTGGGCCACCCTGCCTTGGTTGGAATCGGCCAGTGTGTTAATAAAAAAAAAAAAATAATGAATTTTTTTTCTCCAGAATTAGCTGGACTTTAATGTACTACAAATATAGTGCATACCACAACCTCAGTTTGTTCTCACTAGAGTTCAACAAGTGAAGCTAGTGGCAGACCTACATTTTGAGGGCCCTGAAGCTTGAATTGTTATGGGGCCCCTTTACAACCTCTTCTCATACAGAAGACCCAAAATTTTTAAGCAATGTGGACTAAAGTTGCTTCTGGGGGCCCTCAAGGATTAGGGGCCCTGAAGCTTAAGCTTCATTAATTTCACAGTAGATCTGTCCCTGACTGAAGCAATATATAAAACAGAAAGAGAGCTTGCATGGTGTTGGAAGCCAAACATTGCAAATCATGCATGTTGAAGTCTTAATACAACTACAAGAATAGTTCTGTTGTCTCACACAAAGCCTAGATCTAGTGGTGGACAATTCTACACAGCAATCTACTATGTAAAAAATGAGAATCTATAAAATTATGAAATCATAATACAAAATATGTACACCATATACTGTAAATATAGTACATGTATATGTATACTATACACAGTAGAGCATATTTTATGGCATGCTTTATAATAAGATTTGGTTAAACAAGTCAAACTCAACTAAAAATACATCTTCTTCTAAAACTTTCTCTTTGCATTTATAGATAAATATCTGTAAATTAATAGGGCATATAAATTTTAATTTTTGCACCAAAAGTAACAGCATCCTCATTTAACCTTTTTTAAATTAATGGAATACAAATTACATAGCTTAACCCTACCCACCCTCTCTGGTCAGCCTAAATTTGTTTAGATCACATTATTTAACATTAATGAAATATATAAATTTTGCAATATTCAGACTGATTTTCACAGCTATTGAAACAATGAGTTTATACTTAGAATATCTGGTAAAAGAAAAATCATTATTATAAGGCAAGTACACAAGTGACTAAAAAGCATGACATATGAATATAAATGTAAAAGAAACAAACTGTGAAATATACTAATGACTTGAATGTAATACTGAGTACTAACATAAATATTTTAAAATGGAACTTGCAAGGCAATCTCTAAGACAAGTAAATATTAAGCATTCTTCTTCTGTAAGAAAATGTTCCAAAATATGATAAAGCTTATGGAGACTATTACTATACACTTATCTATTGTGCAATGGGCATATACTGTATATATATATGCACGTCTGATAATTATCAACTCGAGATACAAGACATTTAAATCTAACTTGCATTGATTTTTTGAATACGCTTCATCAATTTCACCATATATCTATTTTAATTTTGATTCTTTTCATTTCTTAGTTTTCTGTCTGTATATTCTTTTCAAATACTCCCTTGGGGCACTAACATCTCGGCTAGATCTCCTACTTCCACACAAACTCCCTGGTGCACTGCTGTGGAGCGAGAGACTATTTCTTGGAAGTGCCTTTGGTTGTGTAACCTCTTCGTAAGATGGAGGACAGTCAATGTGTGACTTTGTACTCTGTTCCTCTTGTTGTTGAGTGATTTGGTTCATTAAACTAATAAGCTCTGTTTCGAAGGTGTTTAGTGAGGTGTTAGCACTTTCTGCTTGAGCCACCATATAGTCATTAACATCATGATCATGATCATCATCATCATATTGATCTTCTTGGAAATATTTACCATCATTCCTGTAAAGAGGCATGTTTAATTTCCTGGTAGATCTGGATGGCTTTGAACCCACACCATGGTGCAGTGTGTCTTTTTGATAACTTGCAGATAAAGTATTCAAGCCTTCTTTGTTGGCAATGTGTGAATGTTTATGATCTCGAAAGTTTGATTTCCTTTTGCATAGTAAGGCTTCTCCTTCTCTTTGTGAAGGTAATAAAAATATCCCATGCCTACTGATTTCCTGACAGCAATCCTTTGTCAAATCACCTCGGCTCTGACTTCTATAAAGCGGAGTAGATGTCCCTGAGAGTGATCGCCGCTTTGCTCTTTCCAAGGTGTGTGGACGAACGCTGGAAGGACAGACACCACTGGACACACTATAACCTAAAGCTTGTGTTTCTACTTCTTTGTGTCGTGGGACAGAGGGTGCTCTACTTGTTGGGGCAGATTTCATACGGAAGACAGAAGATGCCTTTCGATTTTGGGCATTAGAGCAATCATCACTGAAAGTATTAATTGTGTATAATAAAAGTGAGTATGAAACAGAGCTTACCAAATTTATAAACAGCAATACTAAAGTGTGTTCATTAAAATTTTTAATAAGTTCATAGTAATGGCTACTTTCAAATTACTTGAAAATCAGATGCTTGTTTTCAACTTTAAATTTAACAGAAATGGTTTAGTAATACAAAAAAAAAAAATCTTATCACTGATCCTATTTTTTTTATATTATTATATATATCACCAATTCATGCAAAAAATGGATAAATTTATTGATGCAGGACTCACGAAATCGTAATGACACGATTGCTGGTCTAGTGGCTAACGCAACGGGCTGGAGTTTTTAGACTCTCTGACCGCGGGTTCAATCCCGGCCGGGGTATGGTTTATTGATGCAGACCAGTATAATACAGTGACACCCCACTTAACAACCATTCACATAACATAATTTGAATGGCTTCAAAAACTATTACTATTCCCAGCTTAACCCCTTCAGGGTCCAAGGCCCAAATCTGAAGTGGTGCCAGTGTCCAAGAATTTTCAAAAAAAAAATTTGTTATTTTTTCTTATGAAATGGTAGGGATTCTTTTTGTGAAGGTAATAAAACAAAAAGTACGAAATTTGATGGAAAATTGACGAAATTATGCTCTAGCGAATTTTGATGTGTCAGCGATATTGACGAATCGGCGATTTTGCAGACTTTGACTCCCATTTTAGGCCAATTACATTATTCCAGTCAACCAAATTCTTAGCTATTTCACTAGTAATACTTCTATTCTATCGATTGAGCACAAGAAATCGCCAAGTCAACTGTTTGGCCAATTTAACACGAAGTTCAAAATATTCCAATTTCAAAATAGGGTCCAGAATAAACAATGTAGGTATTCCTGGAACTAAACTAACATTTTTTCTGTTCATCAGTTATGTTTTGAGGCTTTACAAATAAATTCCATTTTGATTTTTTATTCGCATAATGAATTTTTATTCACACCAAAAAATAGAAGATTTACTGTTATGCAATACTGTAATAATTGTATAAATATCATCACCATATTTGTGAGTGTATATTAGACCCGCCAGCTGGCATGTATTAGACGTGTGAGGTCGTTTGTTTACTCTTGAATATCGGCAAAAATTTAACATTTCCACTACTTTGAGCTCAGTTTCAAGCCATTTCCAGTGCTAAAACCAATCAAAATCATCTCTATTTCTGTAATATGTCTTCCATTCTATCAAATGAGACCAAGAAATCGCAAGTACAACTATAAAAAACATACGAAAAAACACTGCAAAGTCACTGTTTTAATCGAAAAATCATGATTTCAGTTTTTTTTCTCTCATTATACACAGTGTGCTGCAGGATTTGTTTTATGTGGTGCACACATACCACATAGATGTATTCTCTCATATCTAGGCCCAAATGTACCACTCACAGTTTATCAGAGTGAGCTGAGCTCATGACGTAGATCTACGGTTTGGACCCTGAACATAAAGCAGTAGATCTACGGGACGGACCCTGAAAGGGTTAATGACCAGTTCCCACTTGTTTGACAACCAAATTCCAGGCTGTGGGCTGCCTTTTCCCTTGATTAATGACTTCTCCATGTACAACTAGACAATGTTGATAAATACGGTATACAGGTCAGCCATCATTAATCCGGCATCATTGGGACCTGTAGTGTGCCAGATTAGTGAGTTTGCTGGATTACAGAGTGATTAGGTAAGAATACACTTAATTAACCTATCACTAGAGACTCTTTCTGCTACATCTTCCTCATTTTCATCACTGCTCTCTCCTCCACTGGCTTGCTGCTGTGGATTTACAACCATCTGCACAATTTCTGAGTCAGTATAATAATGAAATTTGAGTCAGTATAATGATTTGAGTTAGTATAATGGTGAAATTTGAAATTATGCTAGGCAAAATTAGTGCCAGATTACCGATGGAACCGGAGAACTGACTGCCGGATTAGTGATGGCTGACCTGTACTATTGCTTATTATCTCACAGGGCTCCACAGATGGAACTAAATCAGTAGTTTCCTGCATCAGCAGTCAACATGCACACTTTTTTTTCATATCCATTGCATCAGCAGTTAAAATATGAGAAAAATGAGGATAAGGTTTATTTTTTTTTTTATTTTTTTTTTTTCAACAAGTCGGCCGTCTCCCACCGAGGCAGGGTGACCCAAAAAAGAAAGAAAATCCCCAAAAAGAAAATACTTTCATCATCATTCAACACTTTCACCACACTCGCACATTATCACTGTTTTTGCAGAGGTGCTCAGAATACAACAGTCTAGAAGCATAAACATATAAAGATACACAACATATCCCTCCAAACTGCCAATATCCCAAACCCCTCCTTTAAAGTGCAGGCATTGTACTTCCCATTTCCAGGACTCAAGTCCGACTATATGAAAATAACCGGTTTCCCTGAATCCCTTCACTAAATATTACCCTGCTCACACTCCAACAGATCGTCAGGTCCCAAGTACCATTCGTCTCCATTCACTCCTATCTAACACGCTCACGCACGCTTGCTGGAAGTCCAAGCCCCTTACCCACAAAACCTCCTTTACCCCCTCTCTCCAACCCTTTCGAGGACGACCCCTACCCCGCCTTCCTTCCCCTATAGATTTATATGCTTTCCATGTCATTCTACTGTGATCCATTCTCTCTAAATGACCAAACCACCTCAACAACCCCTCTTCTGCCCTCTGACTAATACTTTTATTAACTCCACACCTTCTCCTAATTTCCACACTCCGAATTTTCTGCATAATATTTACACCACACATTGCCCTTAAACAGGACATCTCCGCTGCCTCCAACCGTCTCCTCGCTGCTGCATTTACCACCCAAGCTTCACACCCATATAAGAGTGTTGGTACTACTATACTTTCATACATTCCCTTCTTTGCCTCCATAGATAACGTTTTTTGACTCCACATATACCTCAACGCACCACTCACCTTTTTTCCCTCATCAATTCTATGATTAACCTCATCCTTCATAAATCCATCCGCCGACACGTCAACTCCCAAGTATCTGAAAACATTCACTTCTTCCATACTCCTCCTCCCCAATTTGATATCCAATTTTTCTTTATCTAAATCATTTGACACCCTCATCACCTTACTCTTTTCTATGTTCACTTTCAACTTTCTACCTTTACACACATTCCCAAACTCATCCACTAACCTTTGCAATTTTTCTTTAGAATCTCCCATAAGCACAGTATCATCAGCAAAAAGTAACTGTGTCAATTCCCATTTTGAATTTGATTCCCCATAATTTAATCCCACCCCTCTCCCAAACACCCTAGCATTTACTTCCTTTACAACCCCATCTATAAATATATTAAACAACCATGGTGACATTACACATCCCTGTCTAAGACCTACTTTTACCGGGAAGTAGTCTCCCTCTCTTCTACACACCCTAACCTGAGCCTCACTATCCTCATAAAAACTCTTTACAGCATTTAATAACTTACCACCTATTCCATATACTTGCAACATCTGCCACATTGCTCCTCTATCCACTCTATCATATGCCTTTTCTAAATCCATAAATGCAATAAAAACTTCCCTATCTTTATCTAAATACTGTTCACATATATGCTTCAATGTAAACACCTGATCTACACATCCCCTACCCACTCTAAAACCTCCTTGCTCATCCGCAATCCTACATTCTGTCTTACCTCTAATTCTTTCAATTATAACCCTACCGTACACTTTTCCTGGTATACTCAGTAAGCTTATTCCTCTATAATTTTTACAGTCTCTTTTGTCCCCTTTCCCTTTATATAAAGGGACTATACATGCTCTCTGCCAATCCCTAGGTACCTTCCCCTCTTTCATACATTTATATAGTATATAAATTGTTTATCACCCCCAGGAGAGACAAGGTGTGATTATGTCTGTGAGAGCAGAGTGCCTTCCACCACTCTTCTCTCCAGTCATCAGAGATGAGTTCATTGTTTGGTTAAGACACAGTAATGTTATAACCCCTGTTTTATGAGTGCATAACACAATAAGCTATGAAAAAATTTTACCAAAATATCTAGAGAAGTTCTAGGTAGTAGGTTGGTAGACAGCAACAGCCCAGGGAGGTACTACCGTCCTGCCAAGTGAGTGTAAAACAAAATCCTGTAATTGTTTTACCTGATGGTAGGATTGCTGGTGTCCTTTTTTCTGTCTCATGAACATGCAAGATTTCAGGTGCGTCTTGCTTCTTCTACTTACACTTAGGTCACACTACACATACATGTACAAGCATATATATACATACATACCCCTCTGGGTTTTCTATTTTCTTTCTAGTTCTTGTTCTTGTTTATTTCCTCTTATCTCCATGGGGAAGTGGAACAGAATTCTTCCTCCGTAAGCCATGCGTGTCGTAAGTGGCGACTAAAATGACGGGAGTAAGGGGCTAGTAACCCCTTCTCCTGTATATATTACTAAATGTAAAAGGAGAAACTTTCGATTTTCCTTTTGGGCCACCCCGCCTCGGTGGGATACGGCCGGTGTGTTGAAAGAAGAAAGATCTAGAGAAGTAACATATATTTTTTATTGTAGTTAAGTTGAAGAGCTGTCATGTCTTGTAAGCTTTCTACTGTTGGGTAGAAATACTGTGATAGACTAAGGGGTGCTGCAACTCTTTAGAGCCATCACAATTAAACTCAACAACAACAACAAAAAAACAATGAGATACTTCTCTTGATATTTTGATAATTTTTTATAGTTTTTGTATTACAGACTCATAAAACAAAGGAAACAACTCCACTATGCCTTTAGCAAACAATGGACTCAACTGTGATGAAGGGAGGGAAGAATGGTGGAGAGTATAGCATGTAATATGACAATGCTCTTCTCTCACAGACATGAAAAAACATTGTCAAATTTTTCATACTTTTATGCATTATGCACTCATAAAATGGGGGTATAACACAATTATGTCTCTATTTAATAATGGATCCATCTCTGGTGATTGCATTACTTTTTTTTTCTTCAACAAACTGGCATTATATCTCTAGTAAATTCCATCACTGTAAAGTTTAGAAAAATACTGTACAAATTAGTAGACCTGTTTGCCTTAGTTGCCTATGAAAGAACTACTGCTGATTTAATTTGTAATTTACCTGTACTGTGGCTACACCTTCACTACAATACCTCTTGGTTTTCTATAGAGGCTTTTTATATACAAAATAACATAAAAATGAAAATGTAGCACTGTGGTAGACCCACTGACAAAGTTAGGCAGGACCTACTCACAATGATCCATGCTACTCATCTACAGCTCTATTGCTAAACCAGTGATATTTTTTACATTAGAAAATAGGAATAAGGAGGTACAACAAGGTTGATGGCCCATGCTAGGCAGGTCCAACTCTCACCCACCTATTCCATTCATCTACAGCTGTTGCCAAAATAGTGTTCTCCAATATAAGAATACATATAAAAATCCTAAGAGTAGAGGGGTCACTCTAGTAGTTTTACTACTCTATGCTAGGCAGGTCCAACTCTCACCCAAACATTCCCACTCTTGTACCTGTCCCTGCATCCCTTAATACTATGTAAAGCATTGGCTTCATTGTAACTTGCTCAACTCATCTACAATTCTACTGCCAAACCAGTGCTTTCCCACATCCTTTTCAATTCATAATTTAGTTTTAAGGATGCCTAAAATGCTTTGCTTAACAAGGGGCTTCCTATGAAGTAGTTACATGTTATTCACCCTAATTGTATAATACACTGTACTCCACTTTATAGAAATAAAATTTGTTTGTTTGATATAAAGTAGCTAGCAGAGTTACCAAACTAGGGCTTGACAAAGCTCCTGGAGAGCAAAACGTTGCCACAATAAAATATCACATTAGTTGCACTGTGTCCTTTTACTTTACATACAAACTAGAGCAGCATGGTGGTGGTATTTCAGTACCACTGAGTTCAATCATGCTACTACTCTACCAAAAATACTGAACTATATTAGTAAGTTAGAAAAATAGACATATTAGTAGCAAACATAAAAAATATGGAAGTTAACATGATTTGCAAGAGGTACAGTAAACACAAAATTTATATACAGTAGGATCCCCGTATAGGAGCAAGGGGCTAGTAACCCCTTCTCCTGTATATATTACTAAATGTGAAAGGAGAAACTTTTGTTTTTCCTTTTGGGCCACCCCGACTCGGTGGGATACGGCCGGTGTGTTGAAAGAAAGAAAGGACCCCCGTATCCACGGTTTACGGTGGCCTGAGAATAACCCTTAATTTTGCTTAATAATGGCCTCAAAGTGCAAAAGTACTGATGGTAGAAGTTCTTCAAAGCATAAAAGAAGCTGTGAAGAGCTTCCCATCAGTGAAAACATGATAATTCTCCACTTATTAGGCACAATTTATCAATTAAACTTTGTAACAGGTATGTATGTAAACAAAAAACGACATACGTATATAGGGTTCGCTACTATCTGCGTTTTTGGTATCCGTGGCAGATACTTGGAATGTATCTCCCGCAGATACACGAGTTCTATTGTACTTATATTGTTCAGGTGAACTATATAAAAGTATGATATTGCTAAATATGACTTAAGTGTGGTTAAAAAAAAATTCATTGATGCACTGGGATTTTAACACAGAAATTTTATGTAATAAGTGGAGCATACTTTTGTATAAAACAAATACTTCTATGGAATGTTCACAGCAACTCACCATTATTCATAGTCTTCTTGAAGATCCTTGTTGTTTTTTAGAATCACTAAAATAAGAGAAAAATAAGCAAGGTTGTTAGTAAACAACATTAAAAATTACTGGAGCACAGTTAGTACTCTAACCCAACACACATACTCTATTGTGCAGGCAACTTGTACATTAGTGTTAAGTGCTATAGTCTAACCTCAAACCATGTACCATGCTCAATTACAAAGAACACAATTCAGTATTATAAAACACAAATGGAGTATTAATGTTCAAATTTCAGATTACAAAAAACAAAAAAATAGTTATTGTTTCATCAGACTAATTACTTACGGTTGCTGCTGCTTTGGGAGTCTAGTCGGACCCAAAACAACAGGTGAACTCTGAATGAATGTGACATTTCCTCTTGGAGGGGTAATGTTTGGCACAGCCACTTTTCGCTGAGGGGAGTCTAATAAATCACCAATACTTCCACTTGATAAGCTACCACCACTTTCCTGATAAAAAAATTCTTTTGTGTTATAAGGCACTAAGAATAACTTCATTAATAACCCCAGTAATAACCTCATTATTAACCCCATAATAACCTCATTAATAACCCAGTAATAATCTCATTAATAACCCAATAGTAACCTAGTTAATAACCCAGTTAAAACCTCACTAATACTTTAACATAATTAATGAATAGTTTTTAAACATTTAAGTAGTAGGTTGGTAGACAGTAACCGCCCAGGGAGGTACTACCGTCCAGCCAAGCGAGTGTAAAATGGAAGCCTGTAATTGTTTTACATGATGGTAGGATTGTTGGTGTCTTTTTTCTGTCTCATAAACATACAATATTTCATGTATGTCTTGCTACTTCTACTTGCATTTAGGTCACACTACACTTGGATGTACAAGCACATATATATACACCCCTCTGGGTTTTCTTCTATTTGCTTACTAGTTCTTGTTTATTTCCTCTTATCTCATGGGAAGAGAAACAGAATTCTTCCTCCGTAAGCCATTTATGTTGTAAGAGGTGACTAAAATGCTGGGAGCTTCTTCTGTATACTTTACTAAAGTAAGAGAAACTTTTGTTTTTCTTTTTGGGCCACCCTGCCTCGGTAGGATACAGCCGGTTTGTTGAAAGAAAGAATAATAATAATAATAATAATAATAATAATAATAATAATAATAATAATCATAACTGTACCTAATTTCTCACAAGGATCAAGCAGCCATAAAAAAAACCAGTTTTACATTCTAAATTAATGCTCTTTCTCTAAAGCTTTGCATCACTGCAAATCTTACCATTTTATGGTTATTATTATTATTATAATCATAGGGTAGATGGAAAAAGAGGAAGGTGGCAACAACAAGTAAGAGGGAGGTGAAAGTGTATAAACTAAGGGAGGAGGAAGTTCGGGCGAGATATAAGCGACTATTGGCAGAAAGGTGGGCTAGTGCAAAGATGAGTAGTGGGGGGGTTGAAGAGGGTTGGAATAGTTTTAAAAATGCAGTATTAGAATGTGGGGCAGAAGTTTGTGGTTATAGGAGGGTGGGGGCAGGAGAAAAGAGGAGTGATTGGTGGAATGATGAAGTAAAGGGTGTGATAAAAGAGAAAAAGGTAGCTTACGAGAGGTTTTTACAAAGCAGAAGTGTTATAAGAAGAGCAGAGTATATGGAGAGTAAAAGAAAGGTGAAGAGAGTGGTGAGAGAGTGCAAAAGGTAGCTTACGAGAGGTTTTTACAAAGCAGAAGTGTTATAAGAAGAGCAGAGTATATGGAGAGTAAAAGAAAGGTGAAGAGAGTGGTGAGAGAGTGCAAAAGGAGAGCAGTTGAAAGAGTGGGAGAGGCACTGTCAAGAAATTTTAATGAAAATAAGAAAAAATTTTGGAGTGAGTTAAACAAGTTAAGAAAGCCTAGGGAAAGTATGGATTTGTCAGTTAAAAACAGAGTAGGGTAGTTAGTAGATGGGGAGAGGGAGGTATTAGGTAGATGGAGAGAATATTTTGAGGAACTTTTAAATGTTGAGGAAGAAAGGGAGGTGGTAATTTCATGCACTGGTCAGGGAGGTATACCATCTTTTAGGAGTGAAGAAGAGCAGAATGTAAGTGTGGTGGAGGTACGTGAGGCATTACGTAGAATGAAAGGGGGTAAAGCAGCTGGAACTGATGGGATCATGACAGAAATGTTAAAAGCAGGGGGGGATATAGTGTTGGAGTGGTTGGTACTTTTGTTTAATAAATGTATGAAAGAGGGGAAGGTACCTAGGGATTGGCAGAGAGCATGTATAGTCCCTTTATATAAAGGGAAAGGGGACAAAAGAGATTGTAAAAATTATAGAGGAATAAGTTTACTGAGTATACCAGGAAAAGTATACGGTAGGGTTATAATTGAAAGAATTAGAGGTAAGACAGAATGTAGGATTGCGGATGAGCAGGGAGGCTTCAGAGTGGGTAGGGGATGTGTAGATCAAGTGTTTACATTGAAGCATATATGTGAACAGTATTTAGATAAAGGTAGGGAAGTTTTAATTGCATTTATGGATTTAGAAAAGGCATATGATAGAGTGGATAGAGGAGCAATGTGGCAGACGTTGCAAGTATATGGAATAGGTGGTAAGTTACTAAATGCTATAAAGAGCTTTTATGAGGATAGTGAGGCTCAGGTTAGGGTGTGTAGAAGAGAGGGAGAATACTTCCCGGTAAAAGTAGGTCTTAGACAGGGATGTGTAATGTCACCATGGTTGTTTAATATATTTATAGATGGGGTTGTAAAAGAAGTAAATGCTAGGGTGTTTGGGAGAGGGGTGGGATTAAATTATGGGGAATCAAATTCAAAACGGGAATTGACACAGTTACTTTTTGCTGATGATACTGTGCTTATGGGAGATTCTAAAGAAAAATTGCAAAGGTTAGTGGATGAGTTTGAGAATGTGTGTAAAGGTAGAAAGTTGAAAGTGAACATAGAAAAGAGTAAGGTGATGAGGGTATCAAATGATTTAGATAAAGAAAAATTGGATATCAAATTGGGGAGGAGGAGTATGGAAGAAGTGAATGTTTTCAGATACTTGGGAGTTGACGTGTCGGCGGATGGATTTATGAAGGATGAGGTTAATCATAGAATTGATGAGGGAGAAAAGGTGAGTGGTGCGTTGAGGTATATGTGGAGTCAAAAAACGTTATCTATGGAGGCAAAGAAGCGAATGTATGAAAGTATAGTAGTACCAACACTTTTATATGGATGTGAAGCTTGGGTGGTAAATGCAGCAGCGAGGAGACGGTTGGAGGCAGTGGAGATGTCCTGTCTAAGGGCAATGTGTGGTGTAAATATTATGCAGAAAATTCGGAGTGTGGAAATTAGGAGGTGTGGGGTAAAGGAGGTTTTGTGGGCTAGGGGCTTGGATTTCCAGCAAGCGTGCATGAGCGTGTTAGATAGGAGTGAATGGAGGCGAATGATACTTGGGACCTGACGATCTGTTGGAGTGTGAGCAGGGTAATATTTAGTGAAGGGATTCAGGGAAACCGGTTATTTTCATATAGTCGGACTTGAGTCCTGGAAATGGGAAGTACAATGCCTGCACTTTAAAGGAGGGGTTTGGGATATTGGCAGTTTGGAGGGATATGTTGTGTATCTTTATACGTATATGCTTCTAAGCTGTTGTATTCTGAGTACCTCTGCAAAAGCAGTGATAATGTGTGAGTGTGGTGAAAGTGTTGAATGATGATGAAAGTATTTTCTTTTTGGGGATTTTCTTTCTTTTATGGGTCACCCTGCCTCGGTGGGAGACGGCCGACTTGTTGAAAAAAAAATAATCATAGGGGAACATTAAACCCATAGGGATTATACAGTGCCTGTGGGGATGGAGGCAAGGGATGGAAGGTTTTCGGTACCAAAATTATATAATGAAGCTAGCAGATTCCATTTATGTCTAGTGGCACTCACATGACCACTTGTTGTTGCATCAGCACACATGTCGGTAAGTGTTGGTGGCAACTCCTGAAGAAATTGTTGCCTCAGCAGCTCAACCTTCTCAACTTCAAATGCTGCTCTCTGTTGATGGATGAATAACACAAAGATATATTATATCTTGACTCACTAAATCATAATAACAGGATTGCAAACAAACCACAGAATGGAGGGGGTATGAACCCATGGCAAGTGAGCCCTAAAACTCTGAGCTAGTTTTAAGACTCACTTGCTCACTATATAAAGAAGGTAAAACATTTTAATGCCTGCAAAAATGCTCGGTGCTTGTGTTCTCATCCACAGACTCGTCTGCTTAAATGTTTTATATTAGTATTTTGTTCTCATTTTTATTTTATCAGAGGCCTTTACAGAGAGAGAGAGAGAGAGAGAGAGAGAGAGAGAGAGAGAGAGAGAGAGAGAGAGAGAGAGAGAGAGAGAGAGAGAGAGAGAGAGAGAGAGAGAGGGGAGAGGGAGAGAGGGAGAGAGGGGGGGGAGAGAGAGAGAGAGAGAGAGAGAGAGAGAGAGAGAGAGAGAGAGAGAGAGAGAGAGAGAGAGAGAGAGAGAGAGAGAGAGAGAGAGAGAGAGAGAGAGAGAGAGAGAGAGAGAGAGAGAGAGAGAGAGAGAGAGTGAGTGTGAGTGTGAGAGTGAGTGTGAGAGTGAGTGTGAGAGTGAGTGTGAGTGTGAGTGTGTGAGTGTGTGCATGTGTGTGTGTGTGTGTGTGTGTGTGTGTGTGTGTGTGTGTGTGTGTGTGTGTGTGTGTGTGTGTGTGTGTGTGTGTGTGTGTGTGTGCGCGCGTGTGTGTGTGCGTGCGTGTGTGTGCGTGTGCGTGTGTGTGCGTGTGTGCGTGTGTGTGCGTGTGTGTGTGAGAGTGTGAGTGTGTGTACTCACCTAATTGTGGTTGGAGGGGTCGAGACTCAGCTCCTGGCCCCGCCTCTTCACTGATCGCTACTAGGTCCTCTCTCTCTCTGCTTCCTGAGCTTTGTCATACCTCTTCTTAAAACTATGTATGGTTCCTGCCTCCACTACTTCACTTGCTAGGCTATTCCACTTGCTGACAACTCTATGACTGAAGAAATACTTCCTAACGTCCCTGTGACTCGTCTGAGTCTTCAGCTTCCAGTTGTGACCCCTTGTCCCTGTGTCCCCTCTCTGGAACATCCTATCTCTGTCCACCTTGTCTATTCCCCGCAGTATCTTGTATGTAGTTATCATGTCTCCCCTGACCCTTCTGTCCTCCAGTGTCGTCAGTCCGATTTCCCTTAACCTTTCCTCGTACGACATTCCCTTGAGCTCTGGGACTAGCCTTGTTGCAAACCTTTGTACTTTCTCTTAACTTCTTGATGTGCTTGACCAGGTGTGGGTTCCAGACTGGTGCTGCATACTCCAGTATGGGCCTAACATACACAGTGTACAGTGTCTTGAACGATTCCTTATTAAGGTATCGGAACGCTATTCTCAGGTTTGCCAGGCGCCCGTATGCTGCAGCAGTTATTTGGTTGATGTGTGCCTCCGGTGATGTGCTCGGTGTTATGGTCACCCCAAGGTCTTTCTCCCTGAGTGAGGTCTGTAGTCTTTGTCCACCTAGCCTATACTCTGTCTGCAGTCTTCTTTGCCCCTCCCCAATCTTCATGACTTTGCATTTGGCTGGATTGAATTCGAGAAGCCAGTTACTGGACCACATGTCCAGCCTGTCCAGGTCTCTTTGCAGTCCTGCCTCATCCTCGTCCGGTTTAATTCTTCTCATCAACTTCACATCATCTGCGAACAGGGACACTTCAGAGTCTATTCCTTCCATCATGTCGTTCACATATATCAAAAATAGCACTGGTCCTAGAACTGACCCCTGTGGGACCCCGCTCGTAACAGGCGCCCACTGTGATACCTCTTCACGTACCATGACTCGTTGCTGCCTCCCTGTCAGGTATTCCCTTATCCATTGCAGTGCCCTCCCTTTTACATGCGCCTGATCCTCCAGCTTCTGCACTAATCTCTTGTGGGGAACTGTGTCAAAGGCCTTCCTGCAGTCTAGGAAAACGCGATCTACCCACCCCTCTCTCTCGTGTCTTACTTCTGTTACCTTGTCATAAAACTCCAGGAGGTTTGTGATACACGATTTGCCTTCCATGAACCCATGCTGGTTTTCATTTATAATCTTGTTCCTTTCCAGGTGTTCGACCACTCTCCTCTTGATAATCTTCTCCATGACTTTGCACACAATACATGTCAGAGACACAGGTCTGTAGTTTAGTGCCTCGTTTCTGTTTCCTTTCTTAAATATGGGGACTACATTAGCTGTCTTCCATTTCTCAGGTAGTTGCCCAGTTTCAAGGGATGTGTTGAAGATTGTGGTTAGAGGCATGCACAGCATCTCTGCTCCTTCTCTAAGGACCCATGGGGAGATGTTGTCTGGTCCCATCGCCTTTGAGGTGTCAAGGTCACTTAAGAGCTTCTTCACCTCCTCCTCAGTTGTTCGTATGTCATCCAACACTTGTTGGTATATTCCCTCTTGATGTTCCCTTCTGTGCTGTCTTCCCACAGCCCTTCCTGTCTCTACTGTAAAAACTTCCTTAAATCTCCTGTTCAGCTCCTCACATACCTCCTGATCATTTCTTGTGAGTTCTCCACCTTCTGTCCTTAATCTGATCACCTGGTCTTTGACTGTTGTCTTCCTCCTGATGTGGCTATACAACAGTTTCGGGTCAGTCTCCGTGAGCTTTGTCATACCTCTGCTTAAAGCTATGTATGGATCCTGCCTCCACTACATCGCTTCCCAAACTATTCCACTTCCTGACTACTCTGCAGCTGAAGAAATACTTCCTATCATCCCTATGATTCATCTGTGTCTTCAACTTCCAACTGTGTCCCCTTGTTGCTGTGTCCCATCTTTGGAACATCCTGCCTTGGTCCACCTTGTCAATTCCTTTCAGTATTTTGTATGTCATTATCATGTCCCCCCTATCTCTCCTGTCCTCCAGTGTCGTCAGGTTGATTTCCCTTAACCTTTCATTGTAGGACATACCTCTTAAATTTGGAACTGGTCTTGTTGCAAATTTTTGCACTTTCTCTAGTTTCTTTACGTGCTTGGCTAGGTGTGGGTTCCAAACTGGTGCCGCATACTCCAATATGGGCCTAACGTACACGGTGTACAGGGTCCTGAACGATTCCTTATTAAGATGTCGGAATGCTGTTCTGAGGTTTGCTAGGCGCCCATATGCTGCAGCAGTTATTTGGTTGATGTGCGCTTCAGGAGATGTGCCTGGTGTTATACTCACCCCAAG
The DNA here is from genome assembly GCF_038502225.1 of Cherax quadricarinatus. Taxonomy (NCBI): domain Eukaryota; kingdom Metazoa; phylum Arthropoda; class Malacostraca; order Decapoda; family Parastacidae; genus Cherax; species Cherax quadricarinatus. The sequence continues at coordinate 24,052,222 of NC_091343.1, forward strand.
ATGTTTTTCCTTGAGTGAGGTTTGTAGTCTCTGGCCCCCTAGACTGTACTCCGTCTGCGGTCTTCTTTGCCCTTCCCCAATCTTCATGACTTTGCACTTGGTGGGGTTGAACTCCAGGAGCCAATTGCTGGACCAGGTCTGCAGCCTGTCCAGATCCCTTTGTAGTTCTGCCTGGTCTTCGATCGAGTGAATTCTTCTCATCAACTTCACGTCATCTGCAAACAGGGACACTTCGGAGTCTATTCCTTCCGTTATGTCGTTCACAAATACCAGAAACAGCACTGGTCCTAGGACTGACCCCTGTGGGACCCCGCTGGTCACAGGTGCCCACTCTGACACCTTGCCACATACCATGACTTGCTGCTGTCTTCCTGACAAGTATTCCCTGATCCATTGCAGTGCCTTCCCTGTTATCCCTGCTTGGTCCTCCAGTTTCTGCACTAATCTCTTGTGTGGAACTCTGTGTCAAATGCCTTCTTGCAGCCCAAGAAAATGCAATCCACCCACCCCTCTCTCTCTTGTCTTACTGTTGTCAACCACGTCATAGAACTCCAGTAGGTTTGTGACACGGGATTTCCCGTACCTGAAACCATGTGCGTGCATGCGTGCATATGTGTGTGTGTGTGTGTGTGTGTGTGTGTTCAATCACATTAATCAGTCAAAAGTTAAGAGTTGGGACCAAGAACTAGAACTCACCTCCTCCTCCTCAAACTGTTATATGTAATTACACTTTCAGTTATTCACCTTTCCACAGGTATATGCACTTCACACACTGTTGTAGCTCATGGGATGAATCCTCATATATTCACACTAATGCTGTAATCACACACTACTCACTTCTCTGTTAAGTCTGATGGCAGCCTCTGTGAATTTGTCACGCTCCTGGTGCAGCAATTTCTTTTCTTTTGCTAGCTCCTGCCTATCTTTCTCCAAAGTTGCTCTTTCCTCTACATACTTGGCATCCTCTAGAAATGACAAGTCTTTTTCTTTTGCTGCAGCACCCTCGTCTGTTAAAATTTTTTAAATGTTAATATAGGTTGGCCATCACTAATCCGGCAATCAGTTATCTTGCTCCCTCAGTAATCCGGCACTAATTTTGGTTAGCATAATTTCAAATTTCATCATTATACTGACTCAATTTATTATACTGACTCAAATTTCATCATTATACTGACTCAGATTGTGCAGATGGTTGTAAATCCACAGCAGCAAGCCAGTGGAGGAGAAAGCAGTGATGAAAATGAGAAAAATGTAGCAGTCTCTCTATTGATAGGTTAATTAAGTGTATTCTAACCTAACCACTCTGTAATCCGGCACACTACAGGTCCCAATGATGCTGGATTAGTGATGGCTGACCTGTACAGTTGAAAATATTTGTATTCCCTATTTTACGTGTAATCCATATTATTATCATTCATTATGTTACACTTCTAAAACTACTGTTTATCTCACTCTTTGTTTTCATCAAAATGCAATACTAAAAAATTAAAATTAAAAAATAAAATTAAAATTTTTATTTCTTATGTGCCATACAAATTAGTTACAGTAGAAATACATTCATATTGAGTATACCTAATTTGAATCTGATTTTATTATGATACAGATTTAATTTGATACAATATAAAACTCAAAATAAGCCACAAATTATGCAGAAGTATTTCAGGCAAACAATTCACAAGGCTTTACATACTACTAATATCTATATGAAGTATTCAAAGAGTGTGATGTTTTTTATTTGCTTGATCCTATAGTAACAAACATGTGTTATGCTCTAAGAATTCCAGCAATTTAAACCCCTTCAAGTGCTGATATTTACTGATGAATAAGACATGTACAACACCTGGGTATCTTTATAATAAAAATGGTTTGCCAATTTTGTTTATTTTTAACCAGTGACTTTTTCAATTCAATACAGAAAAACGAGACAGAAGACAGTAGAAGAGGTAATCAGTCCCTCCACTTTGACAGGTGTTCAGTCCCTTACCCTTGATCAATCTGAGGTAAAGGTAGGAGATTGAATACTTACTGTATTTCGCAGCTTATTAGATGCATTTTTTTTTCAATAAAATGTCTCCAAAAACCACCCTGCATCCTATAAACTGAAGGTCAGTGACAGGAGCTATAAGTTTGGGGTGTGGGGTGGGCTGTAGCTCTCCCATTTACATCCAATGCCAAGCCATTGAAACTTAAAACATCTAATGCATAGGAGTGTCTTATAAGCTGTGAAATATGGTACATATATATTGGAGCCAAAAGAGATGTGTAGCATTTGAAGGAACTGTCACTGGTGAGTGGGGCCCACTAGTTTAAGTAGGCTATGCCTAAGAGTTGGGCCAGCAATAGATATCCCTTGTACCAAAATTCCAGTGTTGCTGAGTTAGACAAGACTAAAGAACACAAAGGCACAATATCATGACTGGAACAATACAAAGATAACACACACACAGGAGAAACTTTATGATGATTTTTCGGTCCAATTTTACCATTAACTAATCACACTAACAAATGAAGGTAAGGGAGCCAGTATATGTGTACTAGTTCCCTTACCTTCATGTGTTAGTGTGACTAGTTAATGGTCCAAGTCAGACTGAAACATCATCATAAAGTTTCTTTCACCTATGTGTGCATTATTTGTGTATTGTTCCAGACAAGAGTAATTACATTAATGGTATATAATACCAACAAGTTGATGAATAAAACATATGTGAAACACTTCAATAACTTTATTACGATTATATTTCACCAGTCAGTGGCTTATTCAACTCGGTACAGAGATAATATACCAGAGACAGTGGAAGGTGCATTGATTAGTCCCCTCAGCCTGGAGAGAATGTGTTCAGTCCCCTAGCCTTGATTGATCTGAAGCAGAGGCAGGAGGATGGACACATGTACCAGAGCCAGAACTGAGGCAGAGCAGATGCAGGCACCTTTGAGGATGTCTTGAACTGCTGCATCTTTCTTCTGTCTCTGCTGCTCCTTTCTTCTGCACCTGCTGTCTCTGCTGTCCATTTCTTCTGCACCTGCTGTCTCTGCTTCAGAATATTCAAGGCTAAGAGTTTGAACATATTCTATCCTGGCTGAGGGACTGATTACCTCATCTTCCAAAGTCTCTGGTACTATATAGTATCTGCATCGAATTGACAAAGCCACTGGTCGGAGAAACATTTTCACAATAAAGATACCGAAGTTTTGCACATGTCTTATTCATCAACATGCAGGTATGGTATACCATTAATCTAGTTATATTTTACTATGTTTTGTTTTATCCCAGCAAAGTCTAGCATCAAACTGGTGATGAGATAGATTAAGTGGCCTTATTTCTGTAAGTGGACATAAGATATCAACCAATATTGGTAATGTGTCTACTTTATAAAGTGCTATAAAATATCATGGAATGTAAAATTTATTCCGAATCAGTTTAAGTGTTGGTGAGAAAAGTTGATAGGATAGAAGAAGTACAGATGGGTATGAGATGCATATATGGCTAAAAAAGGTGAGAGCACTGTGTAAAGAGGGAGAGAGTGGAAGAGGAATGGTAGTAAAGGTGGTGGTGCTTGTTGCTGGCAATCTGCCTCAAACACACAAGTGTATATACACACCCTGACAAACTGTACAATACCTTTGCTGAGCAAAAGATGGTAGTAGGATAACTCATCTTTGGTGATGGTCAGTTGCTTTTCCAATTCACTAATTTCTTTCTTCAGATGCTCTTCAACATCCTTGCTACCTTTTTTACCTGAGAAGAAAAGTTAAATTAAATAACAATAACTCAACACTTTCTCCACGGGGAAGTGGAACAGAATTCTTCTTCCATAAGAAATGCATGTCGTAAGAGGTGACTAAAATGCCGGGAGCCAGGGGCTAGTAACCCTTTCTCCTGTATACAATACTAAAGGTAAAAAGTGAAACTTTTGTTTTTCGTTTTGGGCCACCCTGCCTCAGTGGGATACGGCCAGTTTGTTGAAAGAAGAATAATAATTCTACTTGAAGGAAATTGAAGTCAAAGGGAGGCTGCATTGACAAGGAAGGTCTACACCTACGTAAGACATTTAACTATACATCAATTTATGAAAATTAAGGTTAAAACAGGGTAACCTTGCCTAAACAAAACATACTTAATTTGGGCTTTGGCTTACATCATCAATGATAATGGTCCAGGATAGTCTGAAATGTTGTCTAAAGTTTGCTTTCCCAATTGTGGGATAGTAGTGAGCATTTTAATAGTAACCACAAAAAAGTAAATATTTAAACCATACCTTCACTTTTCAGAGAAAGAATGGCTTTGCAAGTCACTGATCACATTCAATGCTTTTTCTGTCACATGTGAAGGCAGCAATATTTGAAAAATAAAATACAGTGGAACCTCGGCACTCGAACTTAATTAGTTCCAGAAGGCTGTTCAGGTGCTGATCTGTTTGAGTACAGAACAAATTTTTCCCAACCAATTTTCTTTTGGGTTGGCTGTAATCACTAACCCTCTTAGGCCCCATGGTGACTTATTTACACAAATACATGTAATATAAAAAAAACATCAAAAAATGCGAAGAAACATGAAATAGTTTACAGAGAAGCTTTGGCAGGCCGTGTCTGTTTGGTGTTGTGCCGAGCAAATGGTCAACTACTGAGCAATTTGCTTACCGAACAAAGCATTCGAATACCGAATTGTTTGAGTATGGAGCTGTTTGAGTACTGAGGTTCCACTGTACTGCCATAATCTCAAAACAATGGTGAACTTTTCCTCCTTAAAGCCATAAAACAACCAGATACTTACATTTTTCTTCAAAAATCTGCATAATTGTCTTCATATGGACATCGAAGGTCTGCTGCACTTGATCACGAAACGCATGGAACTCTAGCTTATATACAGGATCATCCAGACTATCTGTACTCAATATGGATGATGTCATGGAAGAATTCATGTCTCCTTCTGTGGGCAATTTGTTTTCATTCTGAAAAAAAAAAAAGTTTATACTCATCCTCAATATTTATACATACCTAGTTTTTATTGCATTTATGGATTTAGAAAAGGCATATGACCGAGTGGATAGGGAAGCAATGTGGCGGATGTTGCAAGTATATGGAATAGGTGGTAAGTTACTAAATGCTGTAAAGAGCTTTTATGAGGATAGTGAGGCTCAGGGTAGGGTGTGTAGAAGAGAGGGAGAATACTTCCCGGTAAAAGTAGGTCTTAGACAGGGATGTGTAATGTCACCATGGTTGTTTAATATATTTATAGATGGGGTTGTAAGAGAAGTAAATGCTAGGGTGTTCGGGAGAGGGAGTGGGATTAAATTATGGGGAATTAAATACAAAATGGGAAGTGACACAGTTACTTTTTGCTGATGATACTGTGCTTATGGGAGATTCTAAAGAAAAATTGCAAATGTTAGTAGATGAATCTGGGAATGTGTGTAAAGGTAGAAAGTTGAAAGTGAACACAGAAAAGAGTAAGGTGATGAGAGTATCAAATGATTTAGATAAAGAAAAATTGGATATCAAATTGGGGAGGAGTAGTATGGAAGAAGTGAATGTTTTCAGATATTTGGGAGTTGACGTGTCAGCAGATGGATTTATGAAGGATGAGGTTAATCATAGAATTGATGAAGGAAAAAAGGTGAGTGGTGCATTGAGGTATATGTGGAGGCAAAAAATGTCATCTATGGAGGCAAAGAAGGGAATGTATGAAAGTATAGTAGTACCAACACTCTTATATGGGTGTGAAGCTTGGGTGGTAAATGCAGCAGCAAGGAGGCAGTTGGAGGCAGTGGAGATGTCCTGTCTAAGAGCAATGTGTGATGTAAATATTATGCAGAAAATTTGGAGTGTGGAAATTAGGAGAAGGTGTGGGGTTAATAAAAGTATTAGTTAGAGGGCTGAAGAGGGTTTGTTGAGGTGGTTTGGTCATTTAGAGAGAATGGATCAAAGTAGAATGACATGGAGAGCATATAAATCTGTAGGAGAAGGAAGGCGGGGTAGGGGTCATACTCGAAAAGGTTAGAGGGAGGGGGTAAAGGAGGTGTTGTGGGCGAGGGGTTTGGACTTCCAGCAATCGTGCGTGAGCGTGTTAGATAGGAGTGAATGGAGACAAATGGTATTTGGGACCTGACGATCTGTTGGAGTGTGAGCAGGGTAATATTTAGTGAAGGGATTCAGGGAAACCGGTTATTTTATATAACCGGATTTGAGTCCTGGAAATGGGAAGTACAATGCCTGCACTCTAAAGGAGGGGTTTGGGATATTGGCGGTTTGGAGAGATATATTGTGTATTTTTATACGTATATACTTCTAAACTGTTGTATTCTGGGCACCTCTGCAAAAACAGTGATTATGTGTGAGTGAGGTGAAAGTGTTGAATGATGATGAAAGTATTTTCTTTTTGGGGATTTTCTTTCTCTTTGGGTCACCCTGCCTCGGTGGGAGACGGCCGACTTGTTGAAAAAAAAAAAAAAAACTAGTTTCCTACTCTATGAAACAGATTAGAGGTGTTAACCCTTTCAGTGTTGGCCCCGTAATATTACAGCTTGAGAGTCAGTGATACTACACCAAAATTCTAGCTCCTTCAAATCTGGTGGAAGAAAGCTGGTAGGCCTACATATGAAAGAATGGGTCTGCATGGTCAGTATGCGCAGTATAAAAAAAATCCTGCAGCACGCATTGCATGATGAGAAAAAAAAAAGACCGTGTTTTTGGTTTAAAACAGTGACTTTGTGGTGTAGTTTTGTATGGTATTTATAGTTATATTCTTGTTTTCTTGGTCTCATTTGATAGAATGGAAGATATGTTACAGAAATGGAGATGATTTTGATTGGTTTCACGATGAAAAGTACCTTGAAATTGAGCTCAAAGTAGCAGAAATATTTGATTTTTGCCAAAGTTCAAGAGTAAACAAATGACGTTGCTGTTCAATGTGTGTCCAACTGGCCAGTCTAATACACAGTCACAAATGGGTTGACATTATTTATACAATTATTATAATAATGCAGTAGTTTGCATAACAGTATATCTTCTATTTTTTGCGAGAATAAAAATTCAAAATGGAAAGCAAGAGTAATACAAGAGGGGCCTGGAGACGTGGCTAATGAACAGAGAAAAATGTTATTTTAGTGCCAGGAATATCTGCCTTGTTTATTCTGGACCCTATTTTGAAATTTGCATCTTTTGAAATTTGTGTGAAATTGGCCAAATTGCTAATTTCTGACCACTTTATTGGGTAGTTGAAATAGGTAAATAGGCAGTTTCTTGTACTCAATCAATAGAACAAATGGAATTCTAGTGAAATAGCTATGATTTTTAGTTGACTGGAACAATGGAATTGGCTGAAAATAAGGCTCAAAGTGGGCAAAATCGCCAATTCATAAATATCGCCAAGATCGCTAACTTCAAGAGAGCATAATTTCGTAAGTTTTCCATCAAATTTCTGTCATTTCATAAGAAAAAATATTTTTTTTTTATTTTTCGACACAGAGAGTGAGTTAAGAATCAGGGGTCTCGACACTGAAAGGGTTAATTGAAAACAAACTGAGTGTCAGCACTTTCCTTCACGTCAATATAGTCTTCAACTATTCAAGAAATACCCCTGTTAGATGTTTAGAGAATTATGATACATACCTGATTAATTTAAAACTGCAATCTACTACTATGTAGTTGCTAAGAGAAAAACAGTTATTCAATAAAAAATATAGTAAACTTATAACAATAATAATAATAATTATAATAAACAATAATAAACATTAGAAAAAATTGTTTCTGACAACCGTCTCTTATAAAGCAAAATTGGAAATATAAAACTTGTTAGCTTAGAACTTACTTTAGAATATTTAGAAATAAGTTTTGACATCTGAGTGGAGATTGAAGAAAGACAAGTCTTGAGTTGATCATTTTCAGCACTGAGCTGCCCAACCCAAGCCTCGTACTGGCTTAGAATTCTTCGGTGCAGGTCCTCTTCATGTCTATTATTAAAAAGACAACAATACAGTAACCATGTTACTACTGAGTGTTACTTGTAACACGAATTAATAATTTGTGATTTCTGAGCTTTACAGTTGAATAAAGGAGCATTAATACGGTGGAACCTCAGTTTTCGTTTGCCCTGGGTTTCGTCAAATTCGGTTTTTGATGGCTTTTTTCATCAAAATTTTCTCCCAGTTTTCGTTCATCACCTCTGTTTTCGTCAGTCCACTGTACCAAACATGTCTGCCTGCCAACGCCCACACAAAGCATTCCACGCGTTCTGAGTAAGTCTGGCTTTGTTTCTCGTCGAATGAACATTACCCTGTGTGTTCATCTGAAACATTTCATAGTAATCCATTGTTTTTTGTGCTTGTTTATTGAGTGTGACTGCTAGATAAGCCACCATGGGGCCAAAGAAAGTTCTGAGTGCCAACCCTTTGATAAAGAAGGCAAGAAACGCAATAGAATTCAAGAAAGAACTCGTAGCAAAGTACTATTGGGTTGGATGTGAGTGAGAGAGTTGGTGGATGACCACAGGAAAGAGCTAACCCCTGAAGAGCTGCAACACCTTCAACTGGAACAGCAACAGCTCGCAGCTGAGGAAATTGCTTCAGAGGAGGAGGAAGAGAGAGGGGAGAATGTGCCTTCTTCACTGATTAAGGACATGTGTGCAAAGTGGAGTGAGTTGGAAAGTTTTGTGGAGAAATATCACCCAAACAAAGCTGTTGTAAGCCGTGTCTGCAACATGTTCAATGAGAATGCGTTGTCCCATTTTAGGCAAATCTTAAAGAGACGCCAGAAACAGACCTCTCTGGATAGACTTTTTTGTGCGACAGGGGTCTAGTGACTTTTAAGCTGATTCTAGTGCCAGTAAAAGACAAAGAAAGGAAGTAACCCCGGACAGGGCCTTGATACCTGAAATCCTTATGGACGGGGATTCTCCTTCCAAATAATAACCTCTCCTCCTCCCTCTCCTCTCCTCGCTGTCTTCCATATGCCAACAAGTCTTCAATAAAGGTAAAAGTGATATTAAATGTTCATTTATCTATTTCATTAGTCCTTTATATTTATTTCTCATTGTTTTCTGCATGTAAAACTATAGTTATTCCTTATAAAATGCATTTTTTGTTAATACTTCTGGGTGTCTGGAACGGATTAATTGGATTTACATTATCTCTTGTGGGAAATATTGCTTCAGTTTTCGTTGAATTCAGTTTTTGTCAGACTTTCTGGAATGAATTAATGATAAACACCGAGGTTCCACTGTATATGGTAGACTGCAATCTAGGGCCATTACACAGCAAAACAGAATAAAGAAAAACCATATGAACATGTAAGACTGTGTTCCAGGACAAAAGAAAGAACATATATTTCTTGACATAGAGGTATCCAACAAAACTGAATACAAGAGGCAGTACACCATAAATGAACCAAACAGCCATATACAGAAAGAATAAGTAAAGGAATTTAATGAAAAGATGAGAAAAGCAAAATCCACAAGCTACGACCAAGTTTTACCCAAAAATAAAACGAGTACACCACACACAACAAATTACAGTTCTGTACAGGTATGTAAAAAATAAATCACTTGAAAATAAATGAAATAGTGGCCACAACTTACTATTATAGTTCCTGTAATACATCAGGCAAAGCACACAAATGTTTACCAGTACTAATCCAATGGCTGTATAAGAATAAATTTATGTTTTGTACAATACAGGACAAAATATAGAACATCCACCTGCATTTACACAGTGAGAACCAAACTAATTACCTTGATTAATTTTTGTCATACAAAGCAAATCACTAGTGAAAACGGACTGCTATATCTCAATGGATTTATGCATCCTTTCCCTATCCCTAAAGATGTCACTAGTGGGATCAAGTAGAAAAACCATATGGGCAAATTATGTGACATGCGTGTCCCTTCAAAAAGGTCTGTTGCTGATCTCAGGACCAAGCATCAGTGTATAAGGCTAAGAGAAGTACTCAGTATTCATTCTGTTAAGTATATTATTGGTGTTAAGGCAGACATGGAAGCTTGCAGCCATGTATCTCATTAGTTAGTTTACAAGATCTATCCCTGGGAGGTAGTTGATGGCATTTGTTTTTATATATGCCAGGAAGGCAACACCACATAACTTATAACCAATGAGATAGTAGTAATGCAGCGAGAAGAAATCCAAGTTAAGAAAGACACCTATATTTATACCCAGGAAACTGTTTAGGAATTAAAATGCTGATTCAACTCTATGGTATTGTGGTCTAAGTAACATGTTTACCAGAAAAATTATACTGTATACCCTGTGATTAATTAGTAATATATATATATATATATATATATATATATATATATATATATATATATATATATATATATATATATATATCTATATATATATCTATATATATATATATATATATATATATATATATATATATATATATATATATATATATATATATATATATTATATATATATATATATTATATATATATATATATATTTATTTTTTATTATTTTTTTTATTATCACACCGGCCGATTCCCACCAAGGCAGGGTGGCCCGAAAAAGAAAAACTTTCACCATCATTCACTCCATCACTGTCTTGCCAGAAGGGTGCTTTACACTACAGTTTTTAAACTGCAACATTAACACCCCTCCTTCAGAGTGCAGGCACTGTACTTCCCATCTCCAGGACTCAAGTCCGGCCTGCCGGTTTCCCTGAATCCCTTCATAAATGTTACTTTGCTCACACTCCAACAGCACGTCAAGTATTAAAAACCATTTGTCTCCATTCACTCCTATCAAACACGCTCACGCATGCCTGCTGGAAGTCCAAGCCCCTCGCACACAAAACCTCCTTTACCCCCTCCCTCCAACCCTTCCTAGGCCGACCCCTACCCCGCCTTCCTTCCACTACAGACTGATACACTCTTGAAGTCATTCTGTTTCGCTCCATTCTCTCTACATGTCCGAACCACCTCAACAACCCTTCCTCAGCCCTCTGGACAACAGTTTTGGTAATCCCGCACCTCCTCCTAACTTCCAAACTACGAATTCTCTGCATTATATTCACACCACACATTGCCCTCAGACATGACATCTCCACTGCCTCCAGCCTTCTCCTCGCTGCAACATTCATCACCCACGCTTCACACCCATATAAGAGCGTTGGTAAAACTATACTCTCATACATTCCCCTCTTTGCCTCCAAGGACAAAGTTCTTTGTCTCCACAGACTCCTAAGTGCACCACTCACTCTTTTTCCCTCATCAATTCTATGATTCACCTCATCTTTCATAGACCCATCTGCTGACACGTCCACTCCCAAATATCTGAATACGTTCACCTCCTCCATACTCTCTCCCTCCAATCTGATATTCAATCTTTCATCACCTAATCTTTTTGTTATCCTCATAACCTTACTCTTTCCTGTATTCACCTTTAATTTTCTTCTTTTGCACACCCTACCAAATTCATCCACCAATCTCTGCAACTTCTCTTCAGAATCTCCCAAGAGCACAGTGTCATCAGCAAAGAGCAGCTGTGACAACTCCCACTTTGTGTGTGATTCTTTATCTTTTAACTCCACGCCTCTTGCCAAGACCCTCGCATTTACTTCTCTTACAACCCCATCTATAAATATATTAAACAACCACGGTGACATCACACATCCTTGTCTAAGGCCTACTTTTACTGGGAAAAAATTTCCCTCCTTCCTACATACTCTAACTTGAGCCTCACTATCCTCGTAAAAACTCTTCACTGCTTTCAGTAACCCACCTCCTACACCATACACTTGCAACATCTGCCACATTGCCCCCCTATCCACCCTGTCATACGCCTTTTCCAAATCCATAAATGCCACAAAGACCTCTTTAGCCTTATCTAAATACTGTTCACTTATATGTTTCACTGTAAACACCTGGTCCACACACCCCCTACCTTTCCTAAAGCCTCCTTGTTCATCTGCTATCCTATTCTCCGTCTTACTCTTAATTCTTTCAATTATAACTCTACCATACACTTTACCAGGTACACTCAACAGACTTATCCCCCTATAATTTTTGCACTCTCTTTTATCCCCTTTGCCTTTATACAAAGGAACTATGCATGCTCTCTGCCAATCCCTAGGTACCTTACCTTCTTCCATACATTTATTAAATAATTGCACCAACCACTCCAAAACTATATCCCCACCTGCTTTTAACATTTCTATCTTTATCCCATCAATCCCGGCTGCCTTACCCCCTTTCATTTTACCTACTGCCTCACGAACTTCCCCCACACTCACAACTGGCTCTTCCTCACTCCTACAAGATGTTATTCCTCCTTGCCCTATACACGAAATCACAGCTTCCCTATCTTCATCAACATTTAACAATTCCTCAAAATATTCCTTCCATCTTCCCAATACCTCTAACTCTCCATTTAATAACTCTCCTCTCCTATTTTTAACTGACAAATCCATTTGTTCTCTAGGCTTTCTTAACTTGTTAATCTCACTCCAAAACTTTTTCTTATTTTCAACAAAATTTGTTGATAACATCTCACCCACTCTCTCATTTGCTCTCTTTTTACATTGCTTCACCACTCTCTTAACTTCTCTCTTTTTTCTCCATATACTCTTCCCTCCTTGCATCACTTCTACTTTGTAAAAACTTCTCATATGCTAACTTTTTCTCCCTTACTACTCTCTTTACATCATCATTCCACCAAACGCTCCTCTTCCCTCCTGCACCCACTTTCCTGTAACCACAAACTTCTGCTGAACACTCTAACACTACATTTTTAAACCTACCCCATACCTCTTCGACCCCATTGCCTATGCTCTCATTAGCCCATCTATCCTCCAATAGCTGTTTATATCTTACCCTAACTGCCTCCTCTTTTAGTTTATAAACCTTCACCTCTCTCTTCCCTGATGCTTCTATTCTCCTTGTATCCCATCTACCTTTTACTCTCAGTGTAGCTACAACTAGAAAGTGATCTGATATATCTGTGGCCCCTCTATAAACATGTACATCCTGAAGTCTACTCAACAGTCTTTTATCTACCAATACATAATCCAACAAACTACTGTCATTTCGCCCTACATCATATCGTGTATACTTATTTATCCTCTTTTTCTTAAAATATGTATTACCTATAACTAAACCCCTTTCTATACAAAGTTCAATCAAAGGGCTCCCATTATCATTTACACCTGGCACCCCAAACTTACCTACCACACCCTCTCTAAAAGTTTCTCCTACTTTAGCATTCAAGTCCCCTACCACAATTACTCTCTCACTTGGTTCAAAGGCTCCTATACATTCACTTAACATCTCCCAAAATCTCTCTCTCTCCTCTGCATTCCTCTCTTCTCCAGGTGCATACACGCTTATTATGACCCACTTCTCGCATCCAACCTTTACTTTAATCCACATAATTCTTGAATTTACACATTCATATTCTCTTTTCTCCTTCCATAACTGATCATTTAACATTACTGCTACCCCTTCCTTTGCTCTAACTCTCTCAGATACTCCAGATTTAATCCCATTTATTTCCCCCCACTGAAACTCTCCTACCCCCTTCAGCTTTGTTTCGCTTAGGGCCAGGACATCCAACTTCTTTTCATTCATAACATCAGCAATCATCTGTTTCTTGTCATCCGCACTACATCCACGCACATTTAAGCAACCCAGTTTTATAAAGTTTTTCTTCTTCTCTTTTTTAGTAATTGTATACAGGAGAAGGGGTTACTAGCCCATTGCTCCCGGCATTTTAGTCGCCTCATACGACACGCATGGCTTACGGAGGAAAGATTCTTTTCCACTTCCCCATGGACAATAGAAGAAATAAAAAAGAACAAGAGCTATTTAGAAAAAAGAGAAAAACCTAGATGTATGTATATATATATATGCATGTGCGTGTCTGTGAAGTGTGACCAAAGTGTAAGTAGGAGTAGCAAGATATCCCTGTTATCTTAGCGTGTTTATGAGACAGAAAAAGAAACCAGCAATCCTACCATCATGCAAAACAGTTACAGGTTTTTGTTTCACAGTCATCTGGCAGGACGGTAGTACTTCCCTGGGTGGTTGCTGTCTACCAACCTACTACCTATATATATATATATATATATATATATATATATATATATATATATATATATATATATATATATATATTTTATATATATATATATGTATATATATATATATATATATATATATATATATATATATATATATATATATATATATATATATATATTATATATATATATATATATATATAATATATATATATATATATTTATATTTATATATATATATATATATATATATATATATATATATATATATATATATATATAAATATATATATATATATATAAATATATATATATATTTAAATATATATATATATAAATATTTATATATATATTATATATATATATATTATATATATATATATATATATATTATATATATACAGTGGACCCCCGCATAACGATGGCATCGCATAGCGATTTTTCCGCATAACGATTACTTTTATCGCAAAATTTTTGCCCCGCATACCGATTAAAAACCCGCATACCGATTTTCGTCCGAGACGCGTCCAATGTGCCCTCAGCCAGCCTCACATGTGCCGCTCCGTCCCATTGTTTACCAGCCAGCCTCCGCGGTAACATCCAAGCATACACTCGGAATATTTCGTATTATTACAGTATTTTCGGTGCTGTTTCTGGAAAATAAGTGACCATGGGCCCCAAGAAAGCTTCTAGTGCCAACCCTACACCTCAAAGGGTAAGAATTACTATAGAGATGAAGAAAGAGATAATTGATAAGTATGAAAGTGGAGTGCGTATAGCCGACCTAGTCAAGCTGTACAAGAAACCCCAATCAACCATCGCTACTATTGTGGGCACCAGAAAGACAATCAAGGAAGCTGTTCTTGCCAAAGGTTCAACTGTGTTTTCGAAACAAAGATCGCAATTGATGGAAGATGTTGAGAGACTCTTATTGGTGTGGATAAATGAAAAACAGATAGCAGGAGATAGCGTCTCTCAAGCGATCATATGTGAAAAGGCTAGGAAGTTGCATGACGATTTAATTAAAAAAATGCCTGCAACTAGTGATGATGTGAGTGAATTTAAGGCCAGCAAAGGTTGGTTTGAGAGATTTAAGAAGCGTAGTGGCATCCATAGTGTGATAAGGCATGGTGAGGCTGCCAGTTCGGACCACAAAGCGGCTGAAAAATATGTGCAGGAATTCAAGGAGTACATAGAAACTGAAGGACTGAAACCTGAACAAGTGTTTAATTGTGATGAAACAGGCCTGTTCTGGAAGAAAATGCCAAGCAGGACCTACATTACTCAGGAGGAAAAGGCACTCCCAGGACATAAGCCTATGAAAGACAGGCTTACTTTGTTGATGTGTGCCAATGCTACTGGTGATTGCAAAGTGAAGCCTTTATTAGTGTATCACTCTGAAACTCCCAGAGCGTTCAGGCAAAAGAATGTCCTCAAGGATAATTTGTGTGTGCTGTGGAGGGCAAACAGTAAGGCATGGGTCACTAGGGAATTTTTCTATAACTGGTTACACCATGCATTTGCCCCCAATGTGAAAAATTACCTAACTGAAAAGAAATTAGAACTTAAGTGCCTCCTGGTGTTAGACAATGCCCCTGGTCATCCTACAGACGTGTCAGAGCGACTTTATGGGGACATGAGCTTCATTAAGGTGAAGTTTTTGCCTCCTAATACCACTCCTCTCCTGCAGCCCATGGACCAGCAGGTTATTTCCAACTTCAAGAAACTGTACACAAAAGCTCTGTTTGAAAGGTGCTTTGTAATGACCTCAGAAACTCAACTGACTCTAAGAGAGTTTTGGAGAGATCACTTTAATATCCTCAATTGTGTAAACCTTATAGGTAAGGCTTGGGAGGAAGTGACAAAGAGGACCTTGAACTCTGCTTGGAAGAAACTGTGGCCAGAATGTGTAGACAAAAGGGATTTTGAAGGGTTTGAGGCTAACCCTGAGAATCCTGTGCCAGTTGAGGAATCCATTGTGGCATTGGGAAAGTCCTTGGGGTTGGAGGTTAGTGGGGAGGATGTGGAAGAGTTGGTGGAGGAGGACAATGAAGAACTAACCACTGATGAGCTGCTAGATCAACTTCAACAGCAAGAGGCCACACCTGAGGAAATTGCTTCGGAGGAGGGGAGAGAGAAATTGAAGAAGTTGCCTACTTCAAAGATTAAGGAAATCTGTGCAAAGTGGCTTGAAGTGCAAACCTTCATGGATGAAAATCACCCTCACACAGCTAT
Organism: Cherax quadricarinatus; assembly: GCF_038502225.1. Classification (NCBI taxonomy): domain Eukaryota; kingdom Metazoa; phylum Arthropoda; class Malacostraca; order Decapoda; family Parastacidae; genus Cherax; species Cherax quadricarinatus. The sequence goes on from NC_091343.1 coordinate 24,068,491, forward strand.
TGCAAGCCGTGCTGGTGATTATTACACTGACAATGTTGTGAAACACTTTAGGCAAGTCATAAAGGAACGAGAGGTACAGGCCACTATGGACAGATATCTTGTGCGAAAGAAGTCCAGTGACTCTGAAGCTGGCCCTAGTGGCATTAAAAGAAGAAGGGAAGTAACCCCAGAAAAGGACTTACTACCTCAAGTCCTAATGGAAGGGGATTCCCCTTCTAAACACTAACACACTCTCTCCCCTCCTCCCATCCCATCAATCATCACCAGATCTTCAATAAAAGTAAGTGTCATTTAATTGTGCATGCCTTTTTCAGTTTGTGTGTATTAAAATTAACATTTCATGTGGTAAAAAAATTTTTTTTTCATACTTTTGGGCGTCTTGCACGGATTAATTTTATTTCCATTATTTCTTATGGGGAAAATTGATTCGCATAACGATTATTTCGCATAACGATGAGCCCTCTTGCACGGATTAAAATCGTTAACCGGGGGTCCACTGTATATATATATATATATAATATGCAAAACAACCACTCTGAAAAAATAGAGAAATTCCAAGCGCTTTCGTGACAACTCACATTATCAAGGAACTATGAAAGTAAAGCATCCAAGGAAGCTATATAAGGGGTCGGCCAGCACCTCACTATCAGATCCCACAACGGTTAAACACCTGACGCGCGGCGACCCAACTTGGATAGGTCCTTTGCACAACTCACCCCACAAACTATTCTACCCAAGAAAATTAAAAAATTATTTGTCCAGTGTATTATTAAATTCTTCCCAAATTCTCTATTTTTTCAGAGTGGTTGTTTTGCATATTCCAAAATCACCTGTTTACTGTGATCTTATTGCATATATATAATATATATATATATATATATATATATATATATATATATATATATATATATATATATATATATATATATATATATAATATATATATATATATATATATATATATATATATATATATATATATATATATATATATATATATATATATATATATATATATATGCAATAAGATCACAGTAAACAGGTGATTTCAAAATATGTAAATATATGCATATATATATATATATGCATATATATATATATATATATATATATATATATATATATATATATATATATATATATATATATATATATATATATATATATATATATATATATATATAATATATATATATATATATAATATATATATATAATATATATATATATAATATATATATATATATATATAATATATATATATATATATATAATATATATATATATATATATATATATATATATATATATATATATATATATATATATATATATATATATATATATATATATATATATATATATATATATATATATATATATATATATATATAGTTAACTTCTAAATGACATTTAAAGAATTTTTCATTACTTGTATATCACAAACCACAACCTAACTCTCACCGAGCATTTGAAGCTTCTGTTTTCCACTTAGCTCTTGAGCGGTTGGTTCTTGCTAGTGTACTGGAGACTGTCATGCTGGGAGGTCGTAACTCTGATGAGCGATCTCCAGAAATTAATCGATGGAGACGCTCAGTAAGTCTGTTATTCTCAATCTAAGAATGCAAAGACAAGCAAGACAGTCAATGACAAAGGCATCAAATTGATCAAATTATCTAAACCAAAGCATGTTATTACAATACTGCATCTAGTAAGGGCTTGGCTACCAAGTCCTTGCAAGAATATTTACATCTATGTATTTACAAGAAGTTCCAAAAATTTGGGTCCAAGAGAGAAAAATAAACAATTTACAAAAATTCCTTAAATAATCAAATTGAATGACATTAACAGCCATACACATCACCGAACATTTCTTGATACAATGTTCCAAAAGCAACTTAAACCTTTGGAGGCAGCACATCATCATGACACCTTTGACCAGTTTCGAGGGGTTCTTCTACCTTTGCTACCTGGCCTGAGGCGAAGAATCCTTTTTGACTGATCAACTAAACTGATGTTGTTAGCAGCCCATAGGTCCACATAACCATCACAACCTAATTGATCAGGCACTCACAGGATAATGGTCCAGTTTAATCTTGAAAACTTCTATTTTCATTTTGGTATTACATATTTCTCTGACTATTACAATGTACTGTCATCTTGTAGCTTGGAAATGGACTGGTGACTCTCACCGTAATTTGTCGGTAAGGTGTGCTCTGGTGTTTTTACATAACCATACAAAAGTGCTAAAACATTGGTACTGTATTTGATTTATCAATGGTTATGGAAAGCAAGTTATCTTAATGATTTTATGCTTTTCTTGCACAGATTGTGTCAAACAACTGTAAAATTTCTATTTGTTTGTTGTTAGGAAATTGAAAATAATACATAGCATACTAAATACAGGACCATAATTCTGTCTTAGTAAATAAGTTCATTCTGTTGGCTATTATCTCAGTTACATTATAAGATTCCTTCGCACTTAGTCCAGGTCTGCGGATAATGCCATAATATGACATGTGCATAGTGGAGGCAGAGCCCAAATGTTGACAAAGGACCAAATACAGTAATATGATACAGATCTAGGATTCTGATGGAGTACATTACTGAACTCTGCTTTTTTTTTTTTTCTCTGTTTAGATCTCATAAAGATAGGGCTAGAGAAGTCAGACTGAACAGTATTGTTGTAACTTTATTGGTCTTTTTCTGGGCTTCAGGAAAGAAATCTGTGAGCTTCACAGTGATCACCACTGCATTTAAGCTTTACATAGTTGCTGCTTTGATATTTCTAGATTTATCTGGCTTTTTAATCACAAGTGCTGCAAACACAATGGCAGGTATGTACCTCTTTCTTCCGAAGTTCATGTTGATGGTGAACTTCTCGCTGCTGCAGAACACTACTTAATTTCCGTACCTGTAGGAGGATATAACAATAGTAATATTATTATTAGCATTCATAATTTTTGTATTTGTAAATGTACATTTGTAATACTGTTAAATCTTCATGCAAATGTACTTACAATAGCACAATACACACTGTGGCTACACCTACAGTGGTTGGGCTAGTGACCACTTACATACAGTGGAGCCTTCCATGTGCATTATTACCATATTCACAGATGCTATTGTTGCATGTCTTACTCATCCATTCATGGATAGCATGACCCATAAGGGTGATTTAGGACATTTGGCTGGAAACATCATCAGACACCTTGAACCACAGTAAACACTTTTGCCTCTATCAAAGTACATACTCTTGTTTTATATTTTCTCTTATACTTTAATGATTCTTCTTGTAGTTATCAATAAACTCATCCTTTTATCAACTAATGAGGATTTATTGATTGTTTTCAGTCTTCATTAGTCATATTTTTTAAAAATGGGAAAAAATTCTGTCACATAACAATAGACTTATTTATATTATCTACGTGACCTTTGAATCTACTGTTACGTATCCTAATTTTAGTCCAAAATATACCGTGAAAAGAATTTTCATTTCACGATCCATATGACTGAAGACTATTTTAAAGTTTGCCAATGTAACAGATGAAGATGACAATGCTTCATTTATATCATCTGGTGATAATCTTTTGAGTACAAATTCTTCTATCCTCCTTTACCTCTAGTGTTAAAGTCAGCCTTCACTGCTCCTCTGGCTCCAGCATACATATCTCCATCTTCACTCTGTACAGCCTCTCCTCACTTAGCGACATACTCATTTACTGATGCCTTGGATTTACGACGGGCTCTCTGACCAGTATTTATACCTAATAATGTATATATTAAAGCTGATTTCCTCTATTCTGTTTATTTCAATATACAGTACACTACTGTATAAACACTTAAAAGCATACCAGAAATATTAAAAATGGTGCAAAGGTGACATTAAAGCAATATCAAAGATGGTTGACACAAACCCACTAGCATAATAGTATGCTCCTCACTTAGCGATGAATTCGTTTAATGACGTGGTCTTAGGAACGTAACACCATCATTAAGTAAGGAGAGGCTGTATTAAATTGATAAAGCCTGCTGTGCTGCCGAACTGTCATCATTACTCCTCCCTGCCCCTCTTTAAGGCAATCAGCATTTTATCACAGTCTAATATTTTTCAAGATTTTTTTTTTTAATCTTTTTACTTTCATTGCATGGACTTTTGTATATTAAACTCCATCATCCATCTGTTAACCAATCCTTTCGTTGGATGTCCCCCTACAACTTGTTCCCTCTGACTCAAATTTGTACACTGATCTCTTATATTTTATTCATTCCTTTTTAACCTCCCATTGGAAAATTAGTATCACCATAAGCATAGAGGAAGACCCAAATAAAAATTAAAACAAAATGAATGTAGAAAAAACAATCAATACCTCCTCTTTCTCAGCCTTGAGTTTGGAAGCCAAAGCTTTACTAACAGAAACTGCTTGTCGTTCCTTCTCCTGAGCATCACACACCAGCCGCTCTTTTTCCTCCACATTTCCTCGCAGATCTTTTATATTGCTCTGTTTTAAAAAAATACATAATGAAATAAAATAATTTTATAAAATAGAGAAAGATGTTTTTTAAGGCTGTGTCTTAATATTCTCCCTCAAAATAGCACTACACTTCTAATGAATAAAGACATGTAAAAGAAAAAACTTTTTTCAAGTTTTTTCCTTCTTTCACTTCTGTAGAATAAAAAAAAATTATATATGTACTGTACTTACAAACAAAAATCTAAACTTTACAAATGAAATAGTGTAACCAAGACAATAAATCACCCCTATATTAAAGTCCTCTAACTTTATGAAAAACTGACATGTAAATGTTTTGTGTACCTGGCAGTGGTTAAGATCAGCAATATCTCTTCTCCTCTGGTCAAGAAGGTTGTTACTGTCTCGAGCAGAAGCACGATACAACTGCGTCACCTCCCAACAGGTATTAATAAGAGCCACCAAATTAACTCTTTGGCTTCCTGTTTCAATAAGTGGACAACCAAGACCCATTCCCTGTAGTTCCTGTAATGAAATTAAAGCTAAAATACAGTACAGAACTAATATTAACTATATGAACAGAATAATCAAACAGAGCACACAAATAAGGCCAGAACTAATTACAATGAACTTCATTAAAACAACTGAATGCTCATCAAAGAAACACTGAAAGTCTTCACATGGAACTCAACATTCTGCAGTCAAAGACTTTAGCTACAACATTGAAAATTAAAACTGCTCCTTATGCATAATGGAGGAGGGTATAAAAAGTAGAAAAATAAATCAATATTATGTTCCTTTACCTTCCTAAATACAACTGTGTTTCCAAAAGTCATTTTTTTTTTATGGTGTTGTCAAAGCATCGGCCAATTTTAAGATTACTGTATCACAAAGCCCGAGTGGGTTAATTTTACAACTGTGTTACAATAATTAAAAATTATGGAGTAGAGCAAATGTCTCAGATTTTCCAAATAAAAAAACTGTAAACTGGTATGAACAATGAAAAAATTGCAAACCGGTATTAACAAAGTCTTTCAGCAAACAATATAAAATAATATAATAGTTAATGGAGACAAATTCCAATGTCTCAGATGTGGGAAGAATGGAGAACTCGAAAAGAACGTTGGATACAAAACACAGGAAGACGGTCTCATTGAATGAAAGAAACGCATAAAAGACTTGGGTATAATACTGTCATATGATTTCTAATTTAAAGGATACAATAAGGCAAATGCTGAGGAGGACAGAAAAATGACAGGATGGATAATGAAACATTTCTAATGGTGACACTATTTAAATGATTTGTGCTCTCTCATTTACAAAATTGCTTGATACTGATGGCTCTATTCAAGGCAGCAGTGATATCTGAGCTAAAATGGTAGAGAGATCATGCAGAGTCCATAAAGAGCCAATAAAACCTTTAAAATAAAGGAATACTTCAAAGTATTTTTTGAATGTACTCTCTGGAGTGAAGTAGAGATGCCTGATAATATACTTTATACACTGGAGATACTTGAGAGCCTATTCCCAAGAGTACATACTATCATAATATACTGGAGTGAGAGATATGGGAAGAAGTGTTAAATAGACCCAGTGAAAAGCAGGGGTGCCATAGGACAAATAGGGGAACAGTGTCAACATCAGTGGTCCAAGACTATTCAACTTGTTACCAGCAGATATCAGAAATATTGCCTGGAGTGTGCAAATCCCCAAGAGGAGAGCAGACTGCTACTGTACTCCTGAGAAGAGCCAGATCAACCAGGCTGTGATGGCTATGTGGGTCTGAAAACTGCCAATAATGACATTATTATTACATACTACACTCATGGGGAAATACTAAACCAGTAGAGGTCATACAACACCTGAGGAGTGGGAGGCAATCAGGTTTGATCCAAGGAAGGGGAGGATGGGCCCAATTCCCTGGATTAAGTACTTCTCACTAGCATCTTATACTAGACATGGATTTATACTGTTCTTTCAGAATTTTAGTACAGTAATTTTTTTTTATCTTCAGTACATGTACCACTGTCCTATAAGATAAGGAAACAGTACTAGAAGAGGCTTATATGTGACAATACATCCAAGTACTAGAAGAAACTTATGAATACTGTAACAAGACATCCAAGTTAGCACAAGAAAACTTACCTGTGATAAGTAGACCACAGCACTTGGTAGATTTGCTGTTGTACAGAAATATGGAAGAGACTCCAAGGCAGAGGAGTTCCTGTGCAATTTAGAAGCTTCAGTGTCACTGACATCTCTCAATGATACCCAGAAGCTCAACTGACCTCTCCTTATTTTCTCACCCATCTGTACCAATTCATTTACCTGGATACAAATAGTTGTGCAATTCAACAAACATATCAGTGATGTAAATAAATTATAAGATATGATAAGTGATACATGGTTGGTGTTGTAATTAGTTATACATACATACATATATATGTACATACAGAACTACAAAGGGATCTGGACAGGCTGCAGGCCTGGTCCAGCAACTGGTTCCTGGAATTCAACCCCACCAAGTGCAAATTCATGAAGATTGGGGAAGGGCAAAGATGGAGTACAGTCTAGGGGGCCAGAGACTACAAACCTCACTCAAGTAAAAGGATCTTGGGGTAAGTATAACACCAGGCACATCTCCTGAGGTGCACATCAACCAAATAACTGCTGCAGAATACGGACGTCTAGCAAACCTAAGAACAGCATTCCGACATCTCAATAAGGAATCATTCAGGACCCTGTACACCATGTATGTTAGGCCTATATTAGAGTATGCAGCACCAGTTTGGAATCCACACCTAGCCAAGCATTTAAGGAAACTAGAGAAAGTGCAAAGGTTTGTAACAAGACTAGTCCCAGAGGCATAGGGCATGTCTTACGAGGAGAAGTTACGAGAAATCGACCTCACAACACTGGAGGACAGGATATGATAACGACATATAAAATACTAAGAGGAAACGACGAGGTGGAGAGAGACAGGAAGTTCCAAAGATGGGACACAGCAATAAGGGGTCACAGTTGGAAGTTGAAGATTCAGATGAATCACAGGGATGTTAAGAAGTATTATTTTCAGTCACAGAGTTGTCAGGAAATGGAATAGTCTGGGAAGTGATGTAGTGGAGGCAGGATCCATACATTGCTTTAAGAAGAGGTATGATAAAGCTCATGGAGCAGGAGTAACCTAGTAGTGGCCAGTGAAGGGGCAGGGCCCAGGAGCTGTGACTCGACCCTTGTAACCACAACTAGGTAAGAACTCTCACACACACTCACACACACACACACACACACACACACACACACACACACACACACACACACACACACACACACACACACACACACACACACACACACACACACATTCTCTCACACACACTCTCCCAGTTTCCCAAGGAATTATACAGTTGCCGATACATACATACATAAAGTAACATTTATGAAGGGACTCGGGAAAACAGGTTAGCCACACTTGAGTTCTGGAGGTGGTAAGTACAGTGACTGTGCTCGGAAGGAGGGGTGCAGATATATTGCAGTTTTCTTTTATCTGTAGTGTCAGCACTCCTCTAGCAAGACAGTGATTGAGTGAGTGATGATGAAAGTGGTTTCTTCTTTTTCAGGTCACACCACCTCGGCGGGAAACTGCCAATGTGACAATAATGAAATTTTTTTTATATATTACACACACACAGATAGAGTACTTCCCCTGTTCACCTTTCAGTAAGTAGGTACCTGGGTGTTAATGGACTGGTGTGGGTGGCATCCTGGGGGACAAGATTAAAGGTCCACAATGAAAATAAGACAGAGTCCTTGATGACGCACTAACTTTCTTGGGTTATCCTGAGTGGTTAACCCTCTGGGTTAAAAATCTGAATAATAATAATAATAATAATAATAATAATAAAAATAATGATAAAATATTTATTTCAGCATGATACAATATATATAAAGATGGGCAGAAGCCCATTGTTACGGAAACAAGTCACTTCATCTGACTTCTTTTTGGATTATCCTAGGTAAATTACACATATTATTATGTATACTAATTTAAAATCACCTAAAATTGTGTACCAGTACTTATATAAACGTAACTTCTTATCTAACAAGGTTCTGGTGGACCACACAAAAAATGCTCCCAGACACGTCCCTCAGAGAACCAACAATAACAAAGGACAAATTATCAGCATTTGTAGATCCTACTCCCCAGAGAACACATTCCCTGTACTTGCTTCATTAATGAGGGATAAATAAATGAAGTAAATGAAGGTAAGTGACTCCTGTCTCCTGGAGTAGCAGCGGCGGCGTTGTTGTTGTTGTTAAGGGCCACCACAGTGAGCCTTATTGAGCACTACTGCCCTTATTGAGCACTACTTCCCTTATTTAGCACTATTTCCTTTATTGAGCACTACTTCTCGGGGGCCCTGAACAACAAAATGTCCCAAAATTATAGGGAACTAGAAAGGAAGCAGTTTCCTCTGGAAAAAAGGAATGGTAACAGCAAAGTTCTCAATTAGGTCAGGTGAATCCCCTTGCCTAATCCCCCTCAGAGTGACAAAGTGGAATCTTAGGTCTTGTCCATTGGACCGGTACTTTTTATTATGAGTAACGTCTTGACAGAAGAAATCGAGTCAGAGGTATTTCTGTTCGCATATGACGTAAAACTAATGAGGATAATGCAAACAGAAACAGGTCGTTGTGAGGTCTGGTCATGGGCTGAGCAGCGGGGGCGTTGACCTCCGGAACACTCTCCAGGTAGACGATAAGACTACGCATAGATCTAGACAAGTTGTAGCTTAGGTTAGACAAGTGGTTATTAGAATTTAACCCTAGCAAATGCAAGTTATGAAACAGGGGGAAGGGCAAATTAGACCTTAAGAAGAGTACAGGCAGGGGAACAAAGTTTGCAAATCTCCGTGAAAAAGACGGTCCACGGGGTGATCATAGTTCCGAATGATGAATCAGACACTTGTATCGGTTCTCTGAGCCATTTATCTACATTCACAGTTCCGAATATGTTGCCGGAAGTACACATGAATTGAAGAATGACATCGGCGAATGTGAAACTGGCAAATTAAGTGTAGCTTTCAGGAACTTCAATAAGGAGGCATCCACATCTTTATACGGGGCATATATCATCCCATCTTGGAGCAAGAAACACCAGTATGCAACTCGTATCTGATAAATCATGTAAAGAAGCTGAAAAAAAATGCAAAGGTTTGCAACGAGACTAGTCCCAGAGCTAAGGGGTAAGAGCTGAGGATAGACTCAAAGTGTCAAATCTGACGACACTGTACGAAGGATCAGGGGTATCATGGGTACGACATAAAAACTACTGAGACGAAGTGACAAGGTGGAGAGGACTAGTCTGAGAGGCGGGTCTCAGGTACACAAGGGTACAACTCGAAATTAAAAACAAAGATGAGCTACAGGGATGTTAGGAAATATTTCTTTAGCTTTAAAGTGGTCAGGAAGTGGAAAGACCTAGTGGAAACTGGCAGACTGACACCCAATAACAATTCGAATATTATTTTAAGTAGAATATATTATCTTTCAGAGTTTGAAGCAGATCAGAGAAGGTTTTCTTAAATCATCACATGGAAAATAATATTGTGGAAAATACTGTATATATTTTCCGGAAATACGGTAATTTATAGGTAAATAGATGCCCTATATTGCATTTTTAAAAGAAGTATGTTATCGAAAATGGGAAACCTGCGGCTGGGGGGGGGGGGGTCAGTCGCCATTTTGTTTGAATTTGGATTAGAAACGTTGGTGTAATGGGAAGAATTTTTCGTGCTCTAGAGGTTAAAATTAGGCTGACACCTCTCAAATAGAAGACGAAATTGTTGGATGTGCATTCCTGCATAACTTGAGATATCAGGCGACTGGACAAGACAGCTCCATGAACCTCAGATAAGTCTTATGTAGTAACCTGGCCAGTGTTATTTTCATAGATAGACAGTGAGGTTTTCTGAGTATGATACACATTAATCTCCAGTCAAATTGGTGAGTGTTATGATTAAGATATATTCTCCTTCTGTTGTATAAATGTGTGTGTGTAATATATATATATATATATATATATATATATATATATATATATATATATATATATATATATATATCATTTATTATTTTTAATATACAGTCCACAAATTTATATATTTACCAGCATTCCTGGTGATGTATATTTCATTTATAATTAATAAGTCCAGAGCAACTTGTGTATATGACAGTGGTAGGTATCGAAGGAGGACATTTTTTGCGACCTAGGTGTCCCAAATTCCTACTTGTCTAACTGATAAATAATAATTATCTTTGTTCATTTACTGTTATGTATATAATGATACATCCAAGTAAATGCAATTTTCCATATTTAATTTGTCCGTTGGTCCTTCTTGAACCAGAGGTAATTAGTGAAGTCATTAATTAGTTAATTACTTAATAATTATATGTGAAATGACAGAAGGAGGTGGATGTTAAGTTCACAAATTTATTTAATGTGTAGTGGATTATAATTATTACAATATTAATTTGGATAAGTCAGGTGTGGCTAAAGATTATATTAATGTGTATAAGTGTATGTGTAATTCATAAGCCAAGTGTAGCTAATTAATGTGTATATTAATTTTGCAGAGCCAAAGTGGCTAGGATTTATATTAATGTATTTGTATAATATTAATTTGATAAGATAATTCTGGCCAAGATTTATATCAGTGTATGTGTAATTGATAAGCCAAGTAAGTGTAACTAATATTAATGTGTATAATGTTAATTTTGCTATGCCAAATTCTGGCAAGGATTTATATTAATTTGTATAATAATTTTGATAAGCCAAGTCTGGCTAAAGGTTTGTTTGTATTAATGTACATTTAAAATTTATATTATAATTTTTTGCATGTAATTGCTAAGCTCAAGTAGCTAGGATTTATTCAAAGGTAAGTTGTTCTATTTACCTTTCTAAAGTGCATAATTTAGTACATAGTCAGTGTTATTAAGTTGAATTTAATACATTGCATCATGGCTGAAAATGAGGAAATTAATATAGAAGACAAACATATGGAATATAGAGTAAAGAAAGCATCACTACAGGCTAGAAAAGTTCATGTAACCAAGGCATATAATAAGTGTTTGGTATTAATGAATCAAGAAACTGTGAATACTGATGATTTAAAATTGTATTTAGATGCTTTAGGTAATAAAGCATGATTCATACAAATTATATTACAACAAATATGAAGGAGATTTGTTAGTAAACTGTGTAGATGAGACTGAAGTAGATCTTATGATTAATCGGTATTATGAATTAGAGGAAAAGATTCTTTCTTGTAAAAGTCAGGCCTTGAATAAATTAAAATGTGTAAACCAGGCAGTTAATCAGTCTGCTCCAACAAATAATATGTCTTTGCCAAAACTCCCAGAATTATGTTTACCTGTATTTAATCCTGGTGAAAATTGGGAGGAATTTTGGTCAATCTTTAAAGCAGCTGTGCATGACAGGAGTAACCTAGCCTGTGTAACTAAATTAGGACAGGTAAGAGGAGATGCTCAGATACTCATACAAGCCTTTCCCAATGTAGATGACTCTTATAAGGAAGCAGTTGACTTGTTGAAAGTCACTTATGGTAATATAGAACAAAGTAGGTTAAATCTAGTGAATATTATTGTTAATTTAAAATCTCCAGATCACACTTACAAAGGTTTACAGCAGTTTAGAGTTAAACTGGATAGCACTCTCAAAACTTTAAGTAATAAATATAATCTGAAGGAATCAGACTGGTTATTGAGTGCCATGGTACAGAATAAATTAAGCTGTAAAACACTTGAATGGCTCTCAAATAAATATCACAAGGATTATTTTGGTCTGGAGGAAATATGACTAGGTCTACAAGAATTAATTGCTCAGTTGCAGACCAGCCAAATAACTCATTTTAAAGATGCAACACATAATAACTCTGAGGTATCTGTCAAGTTTCACAAAGGGAAAAATTATCCCAATGGTAATAATCAAAATTCATTTCCTAAAAAGAGTTGCATAGATGCATATCAAGTAGCAGGAATCAGAAATAATGATTCTCCACAAGGTAAGAAGAATAAGTACCCTCCTAAGAGTAGACCAGCTAATAAGAAACCAGTCAAAGAAAAGAGAGATTGTCTTTTCTGCAAGGGTACTCATTTTTATAAGAATTGCAATGCATACAATTCATGGAATGATAAAGTTGAAAGATTGGAGGAACTTGACAGATGTATCAGGTGTTTAGGTAATCACAATGTAAAGTATTGTTATGCCAAATTAAACTTCTGTTATCAATGTCACAAAGGAAGACATCATATAGTCATGTGTAAAAGTCTATGTGATAATGTTGATAATAATGATAACGTTGACAATCCTGACACAACAGTAGCTAATGTAAAAATTGCTGCTAATGTTAATAATGATGGTTTTGCTGAAGTAGCCTTACCTGTGTTACAGGTAAAAATTGATGATAAAAGGCATAAATAAAAAAATGTAAATGCATTATTGGACCAGGGATCCCGGCGTATTTTCATAAAACGTAAATGTCCTGTTCACCTAGCAGCAAATAGGTACCTGGGTGTTAGTCGACTGGTGTGGGTCGCATCCTGGGGGACAAGATTAAGGACCCCAATGGAAATAAGTTAGACAGTCCTCGATGACGCACTGACTTTCTTGGGTTATCCTGGGTGGCTAACCCTCCGGGGTTAAAAATCCGAACGAAATCTTATCTTATCTTATCTTGTCTTGATGGTATGAAAGTACAGATGGGAGATCCCACAACTTTAAAATTATCTGGTTTTCTCTCGGATAAAAGGTCTCAATTGTATGACACTGTTTATGTAACTGTCAGGTTGGGCAATGAGAAAAAACGTGTTAATGCAGTAATTGTAGATAGACTTCCAGAGAAAATATCTACAGTAGGGCTTAGTAAAGCTACAGACTCTCACATAATGTAAATTTAGCACCTTCTGGTGTAAGTGATGATTCTGTAGGCCCAATAAATATTTTGATAGGTAGTGACTATTATGCCTCCTTTGTAAAGGGTATGGTAAAGAAATGTGGTGTCACCCTTTTAAAGACTGCTGGAGGACATGTAATGTATGGTAGGATTCCTCGTAATAATAATTCATGACTAGAGGAAACTACAAATACCATAACTGTGTGTCTTTCTCATGAAATCGTACCCCAGTATAATTCTTCCATAGAGGATGGTGTTGAGCCAGTGCATAAATTGTGGGAATTAGACAACATTGGAATAAATGTAAATGAAGAAAGTCCAGACGATTCTTTTACTCAGGAGCAATACCTGAGAGTTGTAAAATTTGAATCTGGACAATACTGCGTACGACTTCCGTGGAGACTGAACCATCCAGAATTGCCCACTAATTACAGAATGACATATGGACAATTAAGGCTCAGCTCCGCGAACTGAGTAAGACACCAGAATTGTTAACTGACTATAATGATATAATTGCTGAGCAGTTAATTAATAAATTTATAGAAGAGGTACCTCCTGAACAAGCCAAAATTTATGGTCACTATTTGCCACATCACGGAGTGAAGAAGGATTCTAAGACCACTCCTTTGAGGATTGTGTTTAATTGTAGTGCCAGGAGTAACAAAAATGCACCTAGTTTAAATGACTGTTTGATGACAGGTCCGTCACTGACGGAAAAATTAGGAGATATCTTATTAAATTTCAGAGTGAAGCATTATGCCTTTACGGCTGACTTAAGTAAAGCTTTCCTAAGAGTGGGTTTACAAGAGGCTGACTGGGATTGTACCCGCTTCTTATGGCCTGAGAATCCTAGTGACCCACTTAGCCCTCTGAAAACCTTTTGCTTTAGGAGCGTATTATTTGGTGCTACATCCAGTCCGTTCCTACTTCAAGCGACGATAAATGCACACCTTAAATTTATGGAAAGTCCATTGAGTAAAGTAATGAGCAAATAATTTTATGTGGACAATTCCCTGGGTGTGACGTCAACTGAAGAGGAATGACTTATGGAGAGGCTAATAAAATAATGCAAGTGCAAATATGCCTCTGAGGGAATGGAATAGTAATTCGTCCAAATTAAAGGACAAAATAAGTAAAGATTACCCTGGGGATGAAGTGCTAAAATGTAGTAATGTATTGGGTTTAACTTGGGATACTGAGAGAGATTTGTTAATGTTAAAACCTAATAATTACGGTATGCCCAATAAATTAACTAAGAGAGTTTTGCTTGCTGAAGTTTCCAAATGTTTTGATCCACTAGGATTAGTGTCACCCCTTACTATAAGAGGGAAATTATTAATTCAGGAAGCATGGAAACTTAAATGTGCTTGGGATGAAATTCTACCTGAGGAATTCATTAACAGGTGGGATGAGTTAATTGGTGATTATGAGAAAATTCCAATGTTGGAGTTCCCACGCCAGGTGGCCAATCCAAATGGGAAAAATGTACTCCACATTTTTTGTGATGCTTTAAAATTGGCATATGGAGCAGTTGCTTACCTTCAATGTAATAGTGTTATTTCTCTTGTTATGTCTAAGGCTAAAGTGTCTCCAATTAAATCACATACCTTGCCCCAGTTGGAATTAACAGCCATTTATGTAGGTGTCAAATTAGCTAATTATATAAGAAATAAGTTGCATGAGATAAATATTAGCGACACTGTAATTTGGTCTGATAATGAGGTATCCTTACAATGGATTCGTAATGGAAACAGTAAAATTGTGTACGTACAAAACAGAGTCGCTGAAATTAATCAGATGCAAGAGAAGTATAATAGTTTGGGTCAGCATATGTTAACATTTAATCATATACCTGGTGAGGAGAATCCAGCTGATTTCTTGTCTCAAGGTTTACCTTATGCTAAATTTGTAAATGCTGTATCATGGTTTAAAGGACTGAGCTGGTTGGTAAATAATGCTAATTGGCCTGTACAAAAGGCGTATATTGCTCCCATTGAAATTACTGTGACCACCGCTCCAATAGTTTGTCCTCCCTTAGCCATTGATATAAATAGGTATTCTTCTTTACCCAAACTAATCAATGTAACTAAGTTGGTGTTTAAATTTCTAAACAAGATGAATATATCATATAAGTTTTCACATCCTCTTGAATATTGGATAAAGAGGGTACAGGAGGAAATCTATGGAAATGAGATTAAATTGATGATGGAAAGAAAAATTGTGAAACGTTCTATAATAGAGAAATTGAGGCTGTATTTAGAGAACAATGTAATTAGGTGCAGAGGTAGGTTACAAAATGCTGAATTGGATGATTATGCTAAATACCCTATCTTACTGCCCAAAACTCATCATCTAACAAATGTAATTGTTCTAAATGCCCATAAAAATGTAATGCATGGTGGGGTACAAGATACCTTAAATTGTATTAGGGAAACTTTCTGGATTCGACAAGGACGGCAAAGTGTAAAAAGGGTGATTAAATCTTGTGTAATATGTCGCCGTGTGGATGCCAGATCCTATATGTACCCAGGTCCTCCACTGTTGCCAAATCAGCAATTTGAGTTGTTTATCAACGACCTCCGCCTGGCCACAGTGTGGAAAATACTGTATATATTTTCCGTAAATACGGTAATTTATAGATAAATAGATTGCCTATATTGTATTTAATAAAAATTATATTAAGGAAAATGGGAAACTGAGCCTGCGCCTGTGCAGAAGGGCAGTTGCCATTTTGTTTGAATTTGGATTAGAAACGTTGGTGTAATGGGAAGAATTTTTCGTGCTCTAGAGGTTAAAATTGGACTGACACCTCTCAAATAGGAGGCGAAATTGTTGGATGTGCATTCCTGTATAACTTGAGATATCAGGCGACTGGACAAGACAGCTCCATGAACCTCAGATAAGTCTTATGTAGTAACCTGGCCAGTGTTATTTTCATGTATAGACAGTGAGGTTTTCTGAGTATGATACAACTTAATCTCCAGTCAAATTGGTGAGTGTTATGATTAAGATATATTCTCCTTCTGTTATATAAATGTGTGTATATACTATAATCCTTTTTTAATTTTAATATACAGTCCACAAATTTATATATTTACCAGTATTCCTGGTGATGTATATTTCATTTATGATTAATAGGTCCAGAGCAACTTGTGTATATGACAGTGGTAGGTATCGAAGGAGGACATTTTTTGCGACCTAGGTGTCCCAAATTCCTACTTGTCTAACTGATAAATAATAATTATCTTTTCATTTACTGTTATGTATATAATGATACATTCAGATAAATGCAATTTTCCACAGCATATATCATCCCATCTTGGAGCAAGAAACACCAGTATGCAACTCGTATCTGATAAATCATGTAAAGAAGCTGAAAAAAAATGCAAAGGTTTGCAACGAGACTAGTCCCAGAGCTAAGGGGTAAGAGCTGAGGATAGACTCAAAGTGTCAAATCTGACGACACTGTACGAAGGATCAGGGGTATCATGGGTACGACATAAAAACTACTGAGACGAAGTGACAAGGTGGAGAGGACTAGCCTGAGAGGCGGGTCTCAGGTACACAAGGGTACAACTCGAAATTAAAAACAAAGATGAGTTACAGGGATGTTAGGAAATATTTCTTTAGCTTTAAAGTGGTCAGGAAGTGGAAAGACCTAGTGGAAACTGGCAGACTGACACCCAATAACAATTCGAATATTATTTTAAGTAGAATATATTATCTTTCAGAGTTTGAAGCAGATCAGTGACACAGGGACACATGCACAACCCAGTGACACAGGGACACATGCACAACCCAGTGACACAGGGACACATGCACAACCCAGTGACACAGGGACACATGCACAACCCAGTGACACAGGGACACATGCACAACCCAGTGACACAGGGACACATGCACAACCCAGTGACACAGGGGCACATGCACAACCCAGTGACACAGGGACACATGCACAACCCAGTGACACAGGGACACATGCACAACCCAGTGACACAGGGACACATGCACAACCCAGTGACACAGGGGCACATGCACAACCCAGTGACACAGGGGCACATGCACAACCCAGTGACACAGGGGCACATGCACAACCCAGTGACACAGGGACACATGCACAACCCAGTGACACAGGGACACATGCACAACCCAGTGACACAAGGGCACATGCACAACCCAGTGACACAGGGACACATGCACAACCCAGTGACACAGGGACACATGCACAACCCAGTGACACAGGGACACATGCACAACCCAGTGACACAGGGACACATGCACAACCCAGTGACACAGGGACACATGCACAACCCAGTGACACAGGGACACATGCACAACCCAGTGACAATCCAAACTTTCTGCTACATAGGATACACCAGTTTTGAAAGTTTGAAGCCGATCAGAACAAACGTTTTCAGGTATTGGGCAATAATCATAGAGGAATAAAAAAGCAAATCGACAACTACTAAGGTAGTCCATTTCAAGAGATATCCAATTACATCACTACTGATCTACATGCTTTTACTAACAAAAATTGTTAACACTAAATAAGGTTGGATGAATGTGTGGTTATCAGTAGATAACAGCTTGGCAGTGCTGCTGACCGAGTACGATAACACGAGTGTTTCTCTCACTGTCACATGTACACTCTAGAACTTCCAACCGGAGCTCTCTGGTAGGTTTATTGTGTGTTTTTAAACATATTAAGAGGTAGGTTTATTGTGTTTTAAAGCCTAGGGCTGCAAGTAACCTGCACGCAACCATTAAAGAATCTTTTAATCTCTGTAGAAGTAATTAACTCAGTGTCAACATCCATACACTGAGTGACACATACCTCCCAGTGTCTATGGCAACAACGAGTTGGTTCATAGTTATATAATTATGCTCTGTTCCCTTTAACTTTATGATACGGTTCGTTAAATGACTTGTTAAATGATAAATGATGCATAGAAAGTTTACAGGAATATCGGGAAAATCGCTTGTTTTTATAACAATATAAACTAGAAAATAACCACTGTGATCATCATTAAGTGAGCAGCAATGGTAGTAAGGAGACATTTTCTAAACACATTGTATCTGCCTCGATTTCCTTCCATATCCCCTTAGTAATAACAACTTGTGTCTTTCCCACGGCCTCGAAAACCCATGAAAAATGAAGTTACCACAAGAGTACAATGTTGGTATGAGTCTAGTGGCTTCTGTACATAGTTAATGCCAGGTTATCGTAAAATATTCTAGAAGAACGTAAGAAAATATATAAAAAATACATGATAATGGAATATGGTGTCACTGTATCAGAGAATGGATGAACACTGATGGAGTGAGATATTCTTCTGAAAGAGTTAGTTTAATATTTTTACTACGCACTCCATACCCATCCTGTGTTCAGAAGGATATGATAAGATTTATCCAGTTAGCCACCCAGGATAACCCAGGAGAGTGCATCATGGAGGACTGCCTGTCTTATTTCCAATGTTTGTTTTGTATTGTCCCCCCCCCAGGATGCCACCCACACCAGTCAACTAACACCCAGGTACCTACCTAGTGCTAGGTGAACAGGAACAACAGGGTGTAAGGAAACACGCCCATCATTACCACCCGTGTCGGGGATTGAACCACGGACACTCAGGATGGGTTACGGAGCGACAGGAAGGACACAGTATATTCATAGATAAAGCAATACGTGGATGAAAAATATAGTCAGTAAAAATGTTAAGAATGGAGAAGAAAACACAAAGAATTGGTGAGTGTGACAAGTTATTCTCTTAAGAGATGTGCTCCTTCTCTCACACTATTCTCATTATAACTAAATTATCTACCAGGAGGAGTATATTTCTACATATTAATGATTTTAAACAATACACAACTGATGACGATCCGAAAAGAGACCAACAACAAGTACTACCAAGGTACATGACATGTAGAGGAGGTTCGAGTGAGTTGTGACATTATAACTTGCTACAAGATTTCCAGGAAAGAGGACAGGTGTAGTACGTGGGAGCCTACTCGGCAATATGTGTAGAGAAAGGTATAGCAAGTAAATAAGTATAAGTGTGTTGTGATCTGCTTCTCGTCATATGGTTAGAGGGGAGGGGAGGGGAGGGGGGATGTTAGTAGCTAGATATATGATAACACCGCCAGATGTATCATCTCCCACGCCAAAACTAACCTGCCAAAATATTTGTCTGCAAACTTAACTTGCAGAGTTTATATAGTCGAATTGCTGATGTTATATAATAATAATAATAATAATAATAATAATAATAATAATGATGATGATGATGATGATGATGATGATGATGATGATGATGATGATGATGATGATGATGATGATGATGATGATGATGATGATGATGATGATGATGATGATGATGATGATGATGATGATGATGATAATAATAATAATAATAATAATGTAATAATAATAATAATAATAATAATAATAATAATAATAATAATAATAATAATAATAATAATATCTTTATTTCTACAAGTACATGTACAAGGTATACAGACCATAGCTGACATCAATGACATACTACTATATAGAAAGCCCCTTGTTATGCTAAGCATTTCGGACAAATTAGGTCAGTTTTGTCCCAGGATGCGACCCACACCAGTCGACTAACACCCAGGTACCCATTTTACTGATGGGTGAACAGGGACAACAGGTCAGTATCATATTACTTAGATTAAAAATATTTCGTTTTTGCTATTGTTCTTTTTTATGGCTAACACAGTCTTTATTATCACTTCAGGGAGAAGACTTACCACTTACATGTTTGTTTAATCTTGCAGATCACAAGTAATATTTACAAATATGTTATGTCTGCTGCTGCAGTGCTGGTGTTACGTCTGGTGATGTTATGTCTGCTGCTGCAGTGCTGGTGTTACGTCTGCTGATGTTATGTCTGCAGCTGCAGTGGTGGTGTTACGTCTGTTAATGTTATATCTGCTGCTACAGTACTGGTGTTACGTCTGCTGATGTTGTCTGCTGCTACAGTGGTGGTGTTACGTCTGTTAATGTTATATCTGCTGCTACAGTACTGGTGTTACGTCTGCTGATGTTATGTCTGCAGCTGCAGTGGTGGTGTTACGTCTGTTAATGTTATATCTGCTGCTACAGTACTGGTGTTACGTCTGCTGATGTTGTCTGCTGCTACAGTGGTGGTGTTACGTCTGTTAATGTTATATCTGCTGCTACAGTACTGGTGTTACGTCTGCTGATGTTATGTCTGCTGCTACAGTGCTGGTGTTACGTCTGCTGATGTTATGTCTGCTGCTACAGTGCTAGTGTTACGAAAGTCGACGTTGCAACTACATCTGCAGTGATGGTGCTACGTCTACTGATGTTATAACTCCAGCTACAGTGATGATGCTACGTCTACTGATGTTATAACTCCAGCTACAGTGATGGTGCTACATCTACTGATGCTATAACTCCAGCTACAGTGATGGTGCTACGTCTACTGATGTTATAACTCCAACTACAGTGATGGTGCTACGTCTACTGATGTAACTACAGTGAGGTGCTACGTCTACTGATGTAACTACAGTGAGGTGCTACGTCTAATAATGTAACTACAGTGAGGTGCTACGTCTACTGATGTAACTACAGAGATGATACTACGTCTACTAATGTTTGTGTGCTGCTGCACGGGACTGCTGATAGCCATCATCAGTATGACATTACCACCACCCTACCGTCCTCTGCTGCCTGCTAACTTCACTTACAGGTATGACCCCACAGCTCTCATACAAGTAAGATCACCATAGCGTGGAACAGACAAGGTGGACAGAGACAGGATGTTCCAGAGAGGGGACACAGAAACAAGGGGTCACAACTGGAAGCTGAAGACTTAGACGAGTCAAAGGGATGTTAGGAAGTATTTCTTCAATCATAGAGTTGTCAGGAAGTGGAACAGTCCAGCAGGTGATGTAGTAGAGGCAGGAACCGTACATAGCTTTAAGACTAGGTATGACAAAGCTCAGGAAGCAGAGAGAGAGAGAGAGAGGACCTAACAGCGATCAGTGAAGAGGCGGGCCCAGGAGTTGAGTCTCGACCCCTGCAACCACAATTAGGTGAGTACAGGTAAGATCAATATAACTCCCATATAGATAAGATCACCGTAGCTCTCATACAGGTAAGATCACCGTAGCTCTCATACAGGTAAGATCACCGTAGCTCTCATACAGGTAAGATCACCGTAGCTCTCATACAGGTAAGATCACCGTAGCTCTCATACAGGTAAGATCACCGTAGCTCTCATACAGGTAAGATCACCGTAGCTCTCATACAGGTAAGATCACCGTAGCTCTCATACAGGTAAGATCACCGTAGCTCTCATACAGGCAAGATCACCGTAGCCCTCATACAGGTAAGATCACCGTAGCTCTCATACAGGTAAGATCACCGTAGCTCTCATACAGGTAAGATCACCGTAGCTCATACATGTAAGTTCACCGTAGCTCTCATACATGTAAGATCACCGTAGCTCTCATACAGGTAAGATCACCGTAGCTCTCATACAGGTAAGATCACCGTAGCTCATACAGGTAAGATCACCGTAGCTCTCATACAGGTAAGATCACCGTAGCTCTCATACAGGTAAGATCACCTTAGCTCTCATACAGGTAAGATCACCGTAGCTCTCATACAGGTAAGATCACCGTAGCTCTCATACAGGTAAGATCACCGTAGCTCTCATACAGGTAAGATCACCGTAGCCCTCATACAGGTAAGATCACTGTAGCTTTCATATAGATAAGATCACCGTAGCTCTCATACAGGTAAGATCACCGTAGCTCTCATACAGGTAAGATCACCGTAGCTCTCATACAGGTAAGATCACCGTAGCTCTCATACAGGTAAGATCACCTTAGCTCTCATACAGGTAAGATCACCGTAGCTCTCATACAGGTAAGATCACCGTAGCTCTCATACAGGTAAGATCACCGTAGCCCTCATACAGGTAAGATCACCGTAGCTCTCATACAGGATATTTCCTCATCTGTGAACTCTGGACTACAAATTCGTAAAGCTCTCAAAAACAGAGTTCATAGATGAGGAAATATCCAAAATTTATGAAATAGGTAATGATTTGAAATACCCAAGAAATGTAATTGATAAATCTTTTAAAGTTGCTAGAAATACTTTTTACAATCCAAAAAGGGACAAACAGCCTTATTCAACTAAAAATATGTTGGTTCTCCCTTACCATGAAAACTTGGTTGATATGCCTTCTCTTCTTAAGACTTTTAATATTAAAGTTGTATTCAAAAATCTTGATACAGTAAAAAAAACTTTTGATAAAGAATTCCCCCCAAAATGCTGATGGATGTGTCTATAAGATTCCTTGTAAAATTTGCGATAAAGTTTATTACGGTCAAACTGGTAAAAATCTCGAAGATTAAAACAACATAAATATAGCATTAGAACTGGACAAGATTCCAATGCTCTATTTATTCATGTAAGAGATTTTAACCATCCAATTGATTTTCAAAAAGTTGAGAAAGTAGTATCAAGCAAGTCAATGGTCAACAGGAATATAATTGACTCTTGTTTCATAAAAAGCAGTTTTGACAATAATATGAATATTTCCTTTGGTTTATATAAATTAGATCCATTTATAATTAATAGAATTTGGGAAGAATTTAATAATACATTGGACAAATAATATTTTTTTTTTAATTTCTTATTTCTTGGGTAGAATAGTTTGCTAGTGGGTTGTATGAAGGACCTGTCTAGTTCGGCCGGCGGGCCTGCTGTCTCGCGTCAGGCGTTTCGTTGTTTGTGGGATCTGATAGTGAGGTGTGGGCTACCCCTTTATATACCTTCCTTTGATGCTTTACTTTCATTGTTCCTTGATAATGTGAGTAGTCACGAAAGCGCTTGGAACTTCTCTATTCTTTTACAGTGGTTGTTTTGCATATTCTGAAATCACCTGTTTACTGTGATCTTATTGTGTGTGTGTGTGTGTGTGTGTGTGTGTGTGTGTGTGTGTGTGTGTGTGTGTGTGTGTGTGTGTGTGTGTGTGTGTGTGTGTGTGTATGTGTGTTTCCCAATCTAATAATCCTAGTAATATTTATTATTGTATGTGCGCAATCCTGGTGACCACGTGCACCAGCAGATTTAACAAACTGAACGAGACCATCAGCCTACCAGGACCTACTGTGCACAGCATCTTGGAGGAGGTGGAGTGGATAGAGGACCTCTCACAGGAGGATGAACCAGTGTGCAACAACAGTGACCCCTTCATCCTAGCAGTGGTGCCGTCAGCCCTGCACCACTTCACGGAGAGGAATCGCATCAGGGACACCTGGGCTAATCCCAGCCTCTATCCCTTCACAAGGATCAGGTTAGTACTGCTCGTTATCATTTCGGGAAGTGTTCGGCACGCGAGGGTCAGGGAGGTAAACAATGAGAAATTCAGACAAGTGGGAACAATGACACTGATAGCGGGGAATGTAAGGTAATCAGCTTTGATTTGAAGGAAACATTCGTTGTAAAACAAGCTTTTATAAAAGGTCAACATTTCGCTTTGTATTGCGATTGGTAGAGCTATATACTGCGAAACGTTGTCCCCCCAAAAAATGTGTTCTGCCACGCGTGTCTTTTCTTAATTTGGATCCAAGTTGTGGACTACATGACCTTGAACTTGCAGGGCATTGTTCGTGCTGGGAGCCACCGACAACTTCATTCTACAAGACCAGATCTTCCAAGAGATGGATATCAACCACGACATCATCCAGAACACCTTCTTTGACACCTACAGGTACACTAAACGTCCTCAGGACTGATATTCAAAACCTCTCCCCACAGGCTCTAATATCTACCCTTGATCCAAGTCTTACGTAATGTCAGGCTTTTTTCCCCAGGCTCGGATCTCTCTCCTCTCCTAATAGTTGTGTCGGCTGAGTAGCTAGCTTACTGAACACCGCATCTCATCCCCAGAGTGGTAGCACAGACAAGATTACAGATGTCACATTAGCCATTTCATATTTTAAAATTAATTCATATAGTTGTTGTACACAGTACAGTAAGGAATACAATTTGAAAATGATATTACCACTATTTTTTGAAAAAAATTTCATGTAGTTGTTCTTCCCACATACACACTATAAGCTTGTTTCGCTGACTTAGTAAGTAACCTCGTGTAACGCTTGATGCCTTAATAGCGTTTGATCGTGTATATAAAATACACAAAACGAGTAATGGAATTGTGAATTGCTCAAATCCTTGACGGGCAATTCACAATTCCCGTCAAGGATTTGTGTCTTAATATACCGTCGATCTGCTCTATCACTGTATTGTGTCTTAATATATACCGTCGGTCTGCTCCATCACTGTATTGTGTGTCTTAATATACCGTCGGTCTGCTCCATCACTGTATTGTGTGTCTTAATATACCGTCGGTCTGCTGTATTGTGTGTCTTAATATACCGTCGGTCTGCTCCATCACTGTATTGTGTGTCTTAACATACAGTCGGTCTGCTGTATTGTGTGTCTTAATATACCGTTGGTCTGCTCCATCACTGTATTGTGTGTCTTAACATACAGTCGGTCTACTGTATTGTGTGTCTTAATATACCGTTGGTCTGCTCCATCATTGTATTCTGTGTCTTAATATACTGTTGGTCTGCTCCATCATTATATTATAAATGTTGCTGTAAATCATGTTGCCTTTAAAAAGTTTGTTATTTTTTTTTTTTTTGGGGGGGGGGGGATTTTGTTATCTTGTCGGAGGTGGCTTAGCATGTTAATGTATGACTGCATAAGATGAAGTTCCTTAACAACTGATACACGCAACATGCTGTATGAAACACGGATTTAGGGCTTCTTAATAATAATAATAATAATAATAATAATAATAATAATAATAATAATAATAATAATAATAATAATAGTAATAATAATAATAATAATAATAATAATAATAATAATAATAATAATAATAATAATCTACTCCCTGGCGTCACTCACCTTAGAAACCTGACGTACAAAAGCATCTCGTGGTTGTCGTGGGTGAGGGACTTTTGTCCAGACACGCCCTTCATAGTGAAGGTGGACGATGATCTGGTGGTAAACCCCTTCCACCTGGTCGCTTACCTTCAGGAGGAAATCCACAAGGATTCGGCGCCCGCCAAGATCCACGGGCGCTTCTGGAAAAGGGCCAAGCCTCACAGGAACGGCAAATGGGCCGTTACCGAGGTGAGACCTGGGTTATAACGGAGTTACTTTGTTACTTAACGTTCCACTCAAGTATGAAGATTTCGGGACTATACTTCCTGATAAAAAAAATGTTTTAGTTCCCGATATTTACTTTCAACATTGTTACAGATCACGTGATAAGTTCTTCATAAGGTATGTTCTTCTCTCACTGAAGATTGCTAGAAAGCAAAACGCCTTGCAATACACGTAGTAACTGCTTGCATTATTTCTAGTTAGAAGTTTTATTTTTAATAGCTTCTGAAATCTTCAGTATAGAAAGATGTTTTACACACCTTATACTTTAGTTTTTTTCTGCTACTGTATAAAGCAATGCTCCTTGCATTCATTGTATTCAGTTTAGACAGTTGTGAAGAGGGAGTCATCTCTTTTTTATTTCTCTTGCCCTCCCGCTCTACGATGATGCAGAAATCTTCATAAAAATTCCCTTTTTCCTGTGTATGGAACCGACTATCCTGAGAGAGACTGTAATTCCTAAACGAGAGTAACTCCAGCCAGGCTGGAAGGAAACTTTTAAGGCTACAATAGTAACCACATGTCTTTTCCTACAGGAGGAGTACCCGGAGGAGATCTTCCCACCGTTTGTTTTGGGTCCTGCGTACATCCTGGGCCGCAACGCTGTTGACCGCCTGCTGGCCTACATTTCTCACACTCCCTTCCTCTGGCTGGAGGACGTCTACATCACAGGACTTGTCGCTCATGCCGCAGGAATAAAACACGTCCAAGTAGACAAAGTCCTCTATACGAAGAAACTCACGAAGAAGCTGTACTCGGGCCAACAAGTTTTTTATATAGACGCCAGTGAGAAGAACAAAGCTGTCTCTTGGGCGAAGATTCTCAAGTACGCCCATGTACAAAAGCGCAGCAAGGCAAAGAAATGATGGCTGTCATTGGAATATATGATTTTACACTGCTGTAAGATTTGACACAAATTCAGCCAGGAGGCATCGACTTTCCATGTGTGATGGCCACTATGTGACAAGCAGTATCAGACAGCTCTAGTTAATATACGAGTCACACTGCAGGAAAAAAAAAACTAAGGAAAACACTGCCAGTTATGTAAGTGTCCCAGACACATGAAGGACGCCCCTTAGTGCTTCAGATGTACGAAGGACGCCTTCTGGTTCGCCAAACATGTGAAGGACGCTCTCTGGTGCTTCAAACATATAAAAGACGCCCTCTGGTGCTCCAAACATATGAAGGATACCTTCTGGTGCTCTAAATATATGAAGGACGTCTTCAGATGTTCAAAACATATGATGGACACCCTTTCGTGCTCCAAATATATGAAGAACGCTCCCTGATGCCCTAAACATGTGATGAAAGCAGCTGTTGCCTCAAACATTTGTCTTCTGGAGTCTCAGGCTCACGTGCCCTGGAATGTTCTTGAAAATTGTTCAAGGTTTACGACTGTTGAATTATCGAAGTTTTAGTAGAGTTTAAATATAAAAATGCTTACCAAGATCTGTGACAAATATTATTTTTCTTAATAGTGATGGACATGATAATTGTGAAGAATATAATGTAGTTAATAATGTAGAATATAAGTGTCAGGGGCCCAAGACTGTTCAACTGCTTCCCAGCATACATAAGGGGGATTACCAATAGACCTCTGGCTGTCTTTAAGAAGGCACTGGACAGGAACCTAAAGTCAGTACCTGATCAACCAGGCTGTGGTTCGTACGTTGGCTTACGTGCAGCCAACAGCAACAGCCTGGTTGATCTGGCCCTGATTCACCATGAGGCCTGGTCACAGACCGGGCCGCGGGGGCGTTGACCTCCGAAACCCTCTCCAGGTATCTCCAGTGATAATGAATATGATAACAGTGGTGATGAATATGACGTCAATAGTAGTTTGACTATGAGGATAATAATGATGAATGATGAGATAGTGTTGGTATGATAATGGTGGTAACTAATATAATGTAAGTAGCCACGAATATGATGATATCAGTAACGATTATGACAATGATAGTGACGAATATGAAGATCATTGTGGTGACGAGTGTATTAATGGTAATGGTAGTAGCAAAGATGAATGTTTTGTTAGTTGTAATGGTGGTGATGGTGGTGATGGTGATGGTGGTGGTGGTGATGGTGATGGTGGTGGTGGTGATGGTGATGGTAGTGGTAGTGGTGGTGGTAGTGATAGTGGTAGTGGTGGTGGTAGTGGTGGTGGTGGTGGTGGTGATGGTAGTGGTGATGGTAGTGGTGGTGGTGGTGGTGGTGGTTGTTACAAAAAACGCTATTCTAAAAGCTTAGAGATCTCCAGGTAATACTAGAAAGGACTGCCCTTCTAGCATCCAGCCTGTTACTGGGTTTTCGTAACAAGTTTTTTTTTTATATTTTATTTAAAACCAACAAATATACAATAGACAAAAGGAAAAACCATAAAGATGACAATATATGAACAATAACTGAAAAAACGTTACATTAGATATTGAAACAGTAACGAATAACATAACAATATAACAAATATGACCACTATAACCTACATATAAAATCAGATACCGAAGCTTAAAACTGTCCTATACTAGCTACATGTGGATAAGTTAACTTTCGTAGAAACATACAAACCTATATTAACTCTTCCTCAAATTAATCATCCTTGCTCTTAATTTACACTAGAATAATAAAATACAAGTATACTTTCATTATTTCGTTACAGACTAAATTCCTTCTGCTCAGAGCACGGAAAGAAATATAGGATAATAATTAAACTAATGATGTCAAGAACACATCCAAGCGAAACCTACACCGACCATACAGGTCCATGAGAACTGTACGGTCCGCGCAGCTGCTCGCCCAGGTGTTCACATGTATATTACACATCGTACCTACAATTAGATTTAGCTCAACATTTTTCAATAATGCCATACTTAGAAACATGCTACCCAAATTCGCATAATAAAGAGCAGTTTGAATCAAAGAACATTCCACAATTATCATAAATTTACCCTAACCTAAGCCTAGTATTCCATCTGTATTATAAATGTCTAATCAACACGAAAATTTTACCACATACCCCTAACCATATTTGTTGGTGTACATGATACAACCTTGTATTACCATAAAGAAAAAAAGAACAATAAAAAAGGAAACCCCACTCTTCACCTTTAAAAATCAGACTTCAATTTACCATTAGGTACATACATATAAATAATTATATAAAGTATATTGTCAAATTGAACACAATCACTTCCAACGTCAGTTATAATATTACGTCAACTCAACCATGAATAACTTCAACCATTCTTACAACTTCAAGGTTCGTAAAACTCTTAAACTACATACATAGTATTGCCACCATCTAGACAAATTAAAAAGAAAAACAATACTCAAATATATCAAAACACACTATGCTTCTATTGGCACCAAATCAATTGTGCTTACAAAAATACATTGTAAATTAAACTGAAACATAAAAAGCCATTTTGACATTTACACATTGTATCAAAATCATAAATACACATAGAAAATATGTATTGAATATCATTGAAAATGTTCATGAGAAAAACCATTAATGGTATATACAAGAAAGTAAACATACATACATATATATACATATATATATACAATATATATATATATATATATATATATATATATATATATATATATATATATATATATATATATATATATATATATATATATATATATATATATATATATATACATACACACATACATACACATGCATACATATACACATATACACACATACATACACATACACAGTTATAAGTCGACAATTCCAAATATAACTGTATTGTACTTGACACACTCAGAACAAATAATGTTAAAATTGCACCCCAGACATACCTCATATAACATTCATCAAACTCATCATGCTACCGCCCATTCTAGGAAACCAGCCCATTTCATCCCCCTTATCTGCCTTTCAACTCCCGTAAATCCCGTAATGTGAAATTTCTGTAACCCTCACTTAAATCCCTCTCCCATCTCCCCCCATACACCTCCTTATTCCTACACTTTGTCCTATAAAAAGTTGCTGTTAATGCATTAATTCTTTCACACACGTTCGCTCCTCTCATAGCCCAAGACATATAAATATAATCCGTAATTATATACCCTACCGCATTCTCTACCATTTGATTCACCCCACCTATGTCTAAGCTTAAAACCCTCAACACCTGCAAACCCCCCCCCCCCTCCCACTAACCTTATTACCTTACCCAACCAAACCCTTATTAGTTCAATACATTCGCAAAAATACACCATATGGAAAACAGTCTCCAGTCCACCACAAGCCTTGCATGTCCTATCCTCCCGTATTCTCTTATGGAATAAAACCATTCCAGACGGTAAGATCCCATGTAAAAATTTATACATAACTTCTCGTACTTTAGGTTTTAAACGCAATTTGTTCAAACGCCCCCAGATATTACGCCAATCATACATCGGATAAACCCCTTCTACCACTGCCTTACCATCCACCCCATCAAGGTTTCCCAATTTAATATGTGAAGGATCGCTCATGTTTATGATGCCCCGTAACATTGCCTCATCTATTATGAACTCCCTACCCACCCACCACCGTTGCATATCCTGACGTATCTTATGAAGTCCGCCTTCCCTCGCCCCCCCTCCCGCTTATAACTACGTTTCAAATACACACTCATAATCCTCTTTTCAACAGCTTTAAGACCCAGCCCTCCTCGGCCAACCGGGAGTGTGACAACCGCTCTACCTACCATTCGCTTCCAGTACCCCAAATGAATCTAAAAACGCGCTTTTGTAACCTTTGTATCTCGCTACGAAGTATCTGATATATTGCTGCTACATGCCAAAGTTTACTATATAATAGGACATTCGTTGTAATCACTCTGATGCAAAGTTAAGTGTGCAGCTCGTAAACCACTAAGGCACTTCCGTACACCATCTACAATACGCACTGAATTTATTTGTGCTAACTTGATATCACTTAAATAAACGATCCCACATATCAGTAATTGGGCCACCTTTTTCCACCTTTCAACTACTTCACATTCCTGTACATTGCAGAGTCATTTGTTTGCACAGAACTGCTAAATGCCTCAAATGATGTAGTGGAAGTTTTAGCAGTAAAGGTCGAGAACCAAAACCTAGTCATTGTGATAGTCTACAAGCCTCCGGATGCAACATCCCAGCAATTCCAGGAACAGCTGTTAAAAATTGACCACTGTCTGGAAAACCTTCCAGCTCCTGCACCCAACATCTTGCTCCTGGGGGATTTCAACTTAAGGCACCTAAAATGGAGGAATATAGCAAATAATATTGTTGCAGTAATAACACCAGGAGGCAGCTCTGATGAAAACTCACACTCACGCGAGCTTTTAAATCTCTGCACAAAATTCAATTTAAACCAGCAAATAATAGAGCCTACTAGACTGGAGAATACACTAGACCTCATCTTCACTAACAATGATGATCTGATAAGAAATATCACCATATCAAAAACAATATACTCAGATCACAACATAATTGAGGTTCAGTCATGTATGCGCGGAGCCCCAGACCGACATAATGAGATTAGTCACGAGGGAGCATTCACCAAATTCAACTTCAATAACAAAAACATAAAGTGGGACCAAGTAAACCAAGTCCTAACCGATATAAGCTGGGAAGATATACTAAGCAACACAGACCCCAACTTATGCCTAGAACAGATTAACTCGGTGGCACTCGATGTATGCACAAGGCTTATTCCTCTAAGAAAAAGGAGGAGTAGATGTAAAACAGAAAGAGACAGGCGCTCCCTTTACAGGCGACGGAAAAGAATAACAGAGCGGCTAAAAGAGGTCAATATATCTGAAATGCGTAGGGAGACACTGGTCAGAGAAATAGCAAGCATCGAACTTAAGCTAAAAGAATCCTTTAGGAGTCAGGAATCGCGGGAAGAACTAAAAGCCATAAATGAAATCGAAAGAAACCCAAAGTATTTCTTCTCCTATGCCAAATCAAAATCGAGAACAACGTCCAGTATTGGGCCCCTACTTAAACAAGATGGGTCCTACACAGATGACAGCAAGGAAATGAGTGAGCTACTCAAGTCCCAATATGACTCAGTTTTTAGCAAGCCGCTAACCAGACTGAGAGTCGAAGATCAAAATGAATTTTTTATGAGAGAGCCACAAAATTTGATTAACACAAGCCTATCCGATGTTATCCTGACGCCAAATGACTTCGAACAGGCGATAAATGACATGCCCATGCACTCTG
Source organism: Cherax quadricarinatus (assembly GCF_038502225.1). Taxonomy (NCBI): domain Eukaryota; kingdom Metazoa; phylum Arthropoda; class Malacostraca; order Decapoda; family Parastacidae; genus Cherax; species Cherax quadricarinatus. Next base: position 24,100,392 of record NC_091343.1, read on the forward strand.
CCCCAGGGCCAGACTCATGGAACTCTGTGTTCATCAAGAACTGCAAGAAGCCCCTATCACGAGCCTTTTCCATCCTATGGAGAGGGAGCATGGACACGGGGGTCGTCCCACAGTTACTAAAAACAACAGACATAGCCCCACTCCACAAAGGGGGCAGTAAAGCAACAGCAAAGAACTACAGACCAATAGCACTAACATCCCATATCATAAAAATCTTTGAAAGGGTCCTAAGAAGCAAGATCACCACGCATCTAGAAACCCATCAGTTACACAACCCAGGGCAACATGGGTTTAGAACAGGTCGCTCCTGTCTGTCTCAACTATTGGACCACTACGACAAGGTCCTAAATGCACTAGAAGACAAAAAGAATACAGATGTAATATATACAGACTTTGCAAAAGCCTTCGACAAGTGTGACCATGGCGTAATAGCGCACAAAATGCGTGCTAAAGGAATAACAGGAAAAGTCGGTCGATGGATCTATAATTTCCTCACTAACAGAACACAGAGAGTAGTCGTCAACAGAGTAAAGTCCGAGGCAGCTACGGTGAAAAGCTCTGTTCCACAAGGCACAGTACTCGCTCCCATCTTGTTCCTCATCCTTATATCCGACATAGACAAGGATGTCAGCCACAGCACCGTGTCTTCCTTTGCAGATGACACCCGAATCTGCATGACAGTGTCTTCCATTGCAGACACTGCAAAGCTCCAGGCAGACATCAACCAAATCTTTCAGTGGGCTGCAGAAAACAATATGAAGTTCAACGATGAGAAATTTCAATTACTCAGATATGGTAAACATGAGGAAATTAAATCTTCATCAGAGTACAAAACAAATTCTGGCCACAAAATAGAGCGAAACACCAACGTCAAAGACCTGGGAGTGATCATGTCGGAGGATCTCACTTTCAAGGACCATAACATTGTATCAATCGCATCTGCTAGAAAAATGACAGGATGGATAATGAGAACCTTCAAAACTAGGGAGGCCAAGCCCATGATGACACTCTTCAGGTCACTTGTTTTATCTAGGCTGGAATATTGCTGCACACTAACAGCACCTTTCAAGGCAGGTGAAATTGCCGACCTAGAAAATGTACAGAGAACTTTCACGGCGCGCATAACGGAGATAAAACACCTCAATTATTGGGAGCGCTTGAGGTTCCTAAACCTGTATTCCCTGGAACGCAGGAGGGAGAGATACATGATTATATACACCTGGAAAATCCTAGAGGGACTAGTACCGAACTTGCACACGAAAATCACTCACTACGAAAGCAAAAGACTTGGCAGACGATGCACCATCCCCCCAATGAAAAGCAGGGGTGTCACTAGCACGTTAAGAGACCATACAATAAGTGTCAGGGGCCCGAGACTGTTCAACTGCCTCCCAGCACACATAAGGGGGATTACCAACAGACCCCTGGCAGTCTTCAAGCTGGCACTGGACAAGCACCTAAAGTCAGTTCCGGATCAGCCGGGCTGTGGCTCGTATGTTGGTTTGCGTGCAGCCAGCAGCAACAGCCTGGTTGATCAGGCTCTGATCCACCAGGAGGCCTGGTCTCAGACCGGGCCGCGGGGGCGTTGACCCCCGGAACTCTCTCCAGGTAAACTCCAGGTAACCCATCCCCAAGATCCATATACTTCGTTTTCTCCTTATTAATTGACATGCCAGAAGCCTTTTCAAAAACGTTTACTAACTTTTCCACCCGAGGCAAATCCCTGTTACCACTTACTAAAATCGTTGTGTCATCAACATATCCAACAATGCCAGCCCCCCCCCCCCACCCCTTTCGTCACCAACCCCATTAGCTGCCAATAAGACCCTAATTCCTCTATAAAAGGGATCCTGTAAACACGCAAAAAATATTTGTGAAAGGGGACAACCTTGACGTAGACCCCTTCTCATCTGAATTTGTTCTCCTAACCTTCCATTTACCTGCACCCGCAAGGATGCATCTTGATACATTAATTTGGCCCATGATATAATTTCCTCTCCAAACCCCTGCCATCTCATAATCTTCCATAACGCTTCCCTTTCTACACTATCATATGCCGCCTCCCAACCTATAGCCAACACCCCCCCCCCTCCCAATTTTACTCTTTCTTCAATAAAACTTCTAATCAACCAATGCCCGTCATACATAGATCTTCCCGGCACCCCATATTGTCCCTTATCTATCACTTTACCCAGGACCTTTTTTATTCTGTTAGCTAAAATTCTTGCAAAAATCTTATAATCACCACACAATAACGAAATAGCACGATAGTCTTTGACTGTTAGTGGCTCACCTTTAGGCACTAGAACGACCACAGCCATCCGTTGCTGTGCCCCTAAAACCCGATCCCTCTTAAGGATATTGAATAATCTTACCTGGAGTTTACCTGGAGAGAGTTCCGGGGGTCAACGCCCCCGCGGCCCGGTCTGTGACCAGGCCTCCTGGTGGATCAGAGCCTGATCAACCAGGCTGTTGCTGCTGGCTGCACGCAAACCAACGTACGAGCCACAGCCCGGCTGATCAGGAACTGACTTTAGGTGCTTGTCCAGTGCCAGCTTGAAGACTGCCAGGGGTCTGTTGGTAATCCCCCTTATGTGTGCTGGGAGGCAGTTGAACAGTCTCGGGCCCCTGACACTTATTGTATGGTCTCTTAACGTGCTAGTGACACCCCTGCTTTTCATTGGGGGGATGGTGCATCGTCTGCCAAGTCTTTTGCTTTCGTAGTGAGTGATTTTCGTGTGCAAGTTCGGTACTAGTCCCTCTAGGATTTTCCAGGTGTATATAATCATGTATCTCTCCCTCCTGCGTTCCAGGGAATACAGGTTTAGGAACCTCAAGCGCTCCCAGTAATTGAGGTGTTTTATCTCCGTTATGCGCGCCGTGAAAGTTCTCTGTACATTTTCTAGGTCGGCAGTTTTACCTGCCTTGAAAGGTGCTGTTAGTGTGCAGCAATATTCCAGCCTAGATAGAACAAGTGACCTGAAGAGTGTCATCATGGGCTTGGCCTCCCTAGTTTTGAAGGTTCTCATTATCCATCCTGTCATTTTTCTAGCAGATGCGATTGATACAATGTTATGGTCCTTGAAGGTGAGATCCTCCGACATGATCACTCCCAGGTCTTTGACGTTGGTGTTTCGCTCTATTTTGTGGCCAGAATTTGTTTTGTACTCTGATGAAGATTTAATTTCCTCATGTTTACCATATCTGAGTAATTGAAATTTCTCATCGTTGAACTTCATATTGTTTTCTGCAGCCCACTGAAAGATTTGGTTGATGTCCGCCTGGAGCCTTGCAGTGTCTGCAATGGAAGACACTGTCATGCAGATTCGGGTGTCATCTGCAAAGGAAGACACGGTGCTGTGGCTGACATCCTTGTCTATGTCGGATATGAGGATGAGGAACAAGATGGGAGCTAGTACTGTGCCTTGTGGAACAGAGCTTTTCACCGTAGCTGCCTCGGACTTTACTCTGTTGACGACTACTCTCTGTGTTCTGTTAGTGAGGAAATTATAGATCCATCGACCGACTTTTCCTGTTATTCCTTTAGCACGCATTTTGTGCGCTATTACGCCATGGTCACACTTGTCGAAGGCTTTTGCAAAGTCTGTATATATTACATCTGCATTCTTTTTGTCTTCTAGTGCATTTAGGACCTTGTCGTAGTGATCCAATAGTTGAGACAGACAGGAGCGACCTGTTCTAAACCCATGTTGCCCTTATTCCCACACTTTGCGTTTTCAACTTAACCCAAGCATCAATATACCCACTCATACCCTCAGTCGTCGTCAACACCTGATCCACTTTATACCCTTGCATACCTACCTGAACATTCAACCCCATTAACTCCATTGCCTTGCGACGTGTGTGTTGACTCCGCAACACACACGCCGACGGCCGATCTCCCCACAAAACCTCCTCAATCCCTCCCTTAAGCCTTTCCCCATCAAACCTCTCATTTTGTAAATTCCGGATATTTTCATTCAAACTTTCAATTTCAATAACAGGATAATTAGCATTAATTTGTGCATAACATTCGCGCAACTGCCCCTCTAAATATTTTTTAAAACTGTATTGTAACTGATTATATCTCGTCCCTCGATTAATATAATATTCCTTAATACGTTTTTTAGCTATCGTTTCCCACCAATTAACCATGGCAACATCCCCTGGTGCTTCTACCGCTAAACGATCCCACATATGTCCAAAAGACAAAAGACTATCCTCTTCCTTTAATAACTTTACATTCAATTTCCAAAATGATGGACCCCTCCGAGGCACACCCTCGATATTCACATCTATTACAACTCCTCTACGATTCGAAAAAAAACACATCTATCACATTCACCCTCCGCACAGTAACCGCACAAGGCACGTACATTCGGTCCAACCTCGCCGCATAACCTCGTTTAATGAAGGTATGCTCTACCATCCCTCCCCCCCCCCCCACATCCTTTAACCCCACCCCGGTCAATATATCCCCCAATATACCCAAACAACACCCCGCACCTCTGGGCTCCACATCTTTACGACGTATCACGCAATTCCAATCTCCGCCTATTATTGCAACATTCGGTAAACCACGTAAAAAATAGACCAGTACGTCCTGAACAAATTTAGTTTTAATACGTCACCCTCAGCCGGGCCATATACACATACTAAACTAATGGGAACCCTACCCCAGGTTCCATCCACTCTAATTACCCTCCCCTCCCCCCCTTCACTACGCCTTACTATAAACGGGCTAGTTTTCTTTACCAAAATGGCAGCCCCACCTTTCAAACGTGTCGCATGTTCCATGTATACATTATAACCACTCATATCCAACTCATAACCAGGCCTAAAATTATGTTCCTGTAAGAATACCACATCCACACCAAGTCGCACCAAATACTCATTAAACCACTTAAGCTTCCTCTCAGCTCCCCTCAAGGAAGGTTCCTTGATGTTGGTGAGGGGCTCTTGATTTAGGGAATTGGATCTGTGCTCCAGTTCCCCGAATTAAGCCTGAATGCCTTCCACATCACCCCCCCCCCAGGCGCTGTATAATCCTACTGGTTTAGCGCTTCCCCCTTGATTATAATAATAATAATAATTCCTCTCAGCTCTCAACCCGTTAATATTTATAGTAAAACACTTGAATTCAACAAATGGGTTTTCCTTTTGTCCCCGGCATTGACTTTACCCCAGTTCGTTTTGCAACACCTCTGTCCCTCCCCCCTTTATTGGGAATCACCTTTGCAATCCCTTGATCCTTGGGTTCACCATTCCCTCTCTTCTGTACCTCCACCCAAGACTTTTTCCCAGGGCGTTGGGCAGGAGTGAGCACATCATCAGAATCCGATGATGCTGCAGTCCTCTTTCGTGTCCCGCCCTCCACCTGCATTTTGACATCTGAAGTGCCGTCCTGATGCACCTCCACCTCTACTGCATGCACCTTCAATCCTTTAGACTCTCTCGTCGACAAACCGTCATCTCCTGCCATACCATCATTCACAGCCGTCCCCAGAACTAAGCCTGGGTCTTCCACCTGATCTAGGCCCGATTCCTCTAACAAGACATCCAACGCCTTTACCAAAGACGCCGCCACTTCTTCACCCATATTAGGTAGTCTCTCCTCAAAAACCTGATGTATGTCCAAAGACTGAGATTCTCCTTGTAGCGTTACAACTGGCGATTCAAACTCCTTTGTCCACCTCCTCACTCCATGACAACCGTTGTTGGGGCGGTGTAGCAAGAGACTGTTCTCGCTCATCACCTACCTCGCCCACTGGCTGCTGTTGCCGTTGCTGTTGTGCCGGGTACCCACTTCGTTTCCCACACTGCGCCGCGATGTGGTCATATGACCCACATAGCCGACACGTACGTTGTTGCCCCGCATACGTTACATAGACTTGAGTCCGTAATTCCTTCAACACAACATATGAAGGAATAGGGTGTCGAAGAGTCATTTTAACAGTATATGTACCTTCCAGCGCACCTGCATACGGTCCAGTTGCCCATCTCCCTGCTGTGGCTACGTGAACCGTCCCATAAGTACGCAGTTCACTGCTAATATCAAAATCAGTCGCCTCAAAAGGCGCATTCCTGATTTTCACCCAAGTGTAATGTAGAGATACATCATGGAGTCGCACCGACACAGCTGCATTAACCGGTATGATGGTCTCCTGATACTTGTCGACCACCGCCTCGTAGACTCGTGCAGACGTCATTTTAACGAAGATTCTTGTTCCATTGAGTGCGACACCACTTATCTCCTCATTTGCTATACCATAGGTATCGCGAATGATCGCTGGTAACAATAAATCCATGTTGGATCCCGTGACAGCACCACGGATCATCTCAATGCAGACAGTGTTGATTCTTCTTCTGCTATTCAGCGCCATGTTGGAGAAAATAAAGTTTCCACCAACCAACGCTAGGGGCAGCTCAATCAGGTAAACTGCTCAAAAACAAACTCAAACAGGAGCTGAAGATTGAGACACTTTTGCAGCATATGGGAATCTTTATTCAGGAAACGTTTCGCCACACAGTGGCTTCATCAGTCCAATACAAAGAGGAAGGCGTAAGGAGAGGAGGAGTATGAGGTAATCAGTCCCTCAACCTGGAGTCGATGTGTTCAGTCCATCAATCTCAAACAGGAGCGTCTGCGCAGCTCGTCCACACGGCTCGGAGGCGATGAGGACAATTTTCGTAACAAGTAGTCAGTATCCTTGTCCAATTATCCATTAGAATTCAGTATGATTCAATATTGCTTCAGGATTACAACTGGTAGGCTACTAACTAGAGAATTTAAATTTAATAAATTTATTATTTAAGTTGTCTAGGCGTATATCAAATTAAATTAAATTAATAATAATCACAGTAATCAAAATAATATTAATCACTTCTCTCGAGTACAGTATTATTGTGCTGAAAGCACATATCACATTTATAATTCTTAAGTACCGTCTGGTACAGTAACATTTAATAAGATATTACAAACATGTACAAGTTTGTGTGTATGTGTGTAAGTGCTCTAAGTAGTTCGTTATGTCTCACGACTCAACTAGACTTAAAGTGACTGACAACATAAGAACATAAGAAAGGAGGAACTCCGCAGGAGGCCCGCCGGTCCACACTAGGCAAGTCCTCTACAATTCATCCCACTAACAAAACATTTGACCAACCCAATTTTCAATGCCACCCAAGAAATAAGCTCTGATGTGAAAGTCCCACTCAAATCCAACCCCTCCCACTCATGTGCTTATCCAACCTAAATTTGAAACTACCCAAAGTCTCAGCCTCAATAACCCAACTAGGTAGACTGTTCCACTCATCAACTACCCTATTTCCAAACCAATACTTTCCTATGTCCTTTCTAAATCTAAACTTATCTAATTTAAATCCATTACTGCGGGTTCTCTCTTGGAGAGACATCCTCAAGACCTTATTAATATCCCCTTTATTAATACCTATCTTCCACTTATACACTTCGATCAGGTCTCCCCTCATTCTTCGTCTAACAAGTGAATGTAACTTAAGAGTCTTCAATCTTTCTTCATAAGGAAGATTTCTAATGCTATGTATTAATTTAGTCATCCTACGCTGAATGTTTTCTAACGAATTTATGTCCATTCTGTAATATGGAGACCAGAACTGAGCTGCATAATCTAGGTGAGGCCTTACTAATGATGTATAAAGCTGCAGTATGATCTCTGGACTTCTGTTGCTTACACTTCTTGATATAAATCCCAGTAATCTATTTGCCTTATTACGTACGCTTAGGCATTGCTGTCTTGGTTTAAAGTTGCTGCTCACCATAACCCCCAAGTCCTTTTCGCAAGCTTCAGAACCTTGCATTTATCTACATTGAACTGCATCTGCCACTTTTCTGACCAAGAATAGAGTTTGTTTAAATCCTCCTGAAGTTCCATAACATCTACGTTTGAATCAATTATCCTACCTATCTTTGTGTCATCGGCGAATTGCTCATATCACTAGTAATTCCCTCATCAAGATCATTGATATATATTATAAACAACAACGGGCCCAAGACTGATCCCTGTGGAACGCCACTTGTTACAGATCCCCACTCGGATTTAACCCCATTTATGGACACTCTCTGCTTCCTGTCAGTGAGCCATGGCTCGATCCACGAGAGCACTTTTTCCCCAATGACATGAGCTGCCACTTTCTTTAACAGTCTATGGTGCGGAACTCTTTCAAAAGCCTTACTAAAATCTAAGTAAATAATATCAAATTCTTTATTGTGGTCAACAGCCTCAAAAGCTTTACTGAAGAAAGTTAATAAATTAGTTAGACAAGACCGGCCTCTTGTGAATCCATGCTGAGTATCATTAATCAAGCTATGCTTATCGAGATGGCTTCTTATAATCTCAGCTATAATTGACTCTAGTAATTTGCCTACAATTGAGGTCAGGCTTATTGGGCGGTAATTTGACGGTAACGACTTGTCCCCTGTTTTAAAAATAGGAATTACATTAGCCATCTTCCACATATCAGACACTACACCTGTTTGAATAGATAAATTAAAAATATTAGTTAATGGTTCACAGAGTTCCATTTTGCATTCCTTAAGAACCCTTGAAAAAACCTCATCAGGACCCGGCGACTTATTTTGCTTCAGTCTGTCTATCTGCTTCACAACCATTTCACTAGTGACTGTGATGTTACATAATTTATCTTCTTCTAGCCCACTATAAAAATTAATTACTGGAATATTGTTAGTGTCTTCCTGTGTAAAAACTGAGAGAAAATAATTATTAAAAATCGAGCACATTTCATTCTCTTTGTCAGTAAGGTGCCCATAGTTATTTTTAAGGGGACCTATCTTATCTCTAACTTTTGTTCTATAGACCTGGAAAAAAACTTTTTGGGTTAGTTTTAGAATCCCTAGCAACTTTAATTTCATAGTCCCTTTTAGCTTTTCTTATCCCTTTTTTAATGTCCCTCTTAATGTCAATATACTGATTCATAAGATGACTCTCACCTCTTTTGATACGCCTATAAATTCATTTCTTATGCCCTAGTAGATATTTGAGCCTATTATTCATCCATTTTGGGTCATTTCTATTTGATCTAATTTCTTTATATGGGATAAACGTTCTTTGAGCAGCATGTATAGTGTTCAGAAAACTGTCATATTGATAGCTCACTTCGTTACCCCAGTCAACAGATGATAAGTGTTCTCTAAGCCCATCGTAATCTGCTAAGCGAAAATCTGGGACTGTTACTGAGTTATCGCTACTATCGTACTTCCATTCAATGCTAAATGTAATTGATTTGTGGTCGCTAGCACCCAGTTCCTCTGAAATTTCTAAATTATTAACAAGGGATTCATTGTTTGCCATAACTAAGTCAAGCAGGTTATTTCCCCTTGTTGGTTCTGTCACAAACTGCTTCAAAAAACAATCCTGAACTACTTCTAAGAAGTCGTATGATTCTAAATTCCCAGTCAAGAAATTCCAATCAATATGACTAAAGTTAAAGTCTCCTAGAATTACTACATTATCGTGCCTTGTGGCCTTAACAATTTCCTCCCAAAGTAGTCTCCCTTGGTCCCTATCTAAGTTTGGGAGACGGTATATCACTCTTAAAATCAGTTTTTCTTGCCCCTCTGAAAATTCTATCCAAACAGACTCTGTATGTGTTACTTCAGACTTAATACCCGTTTTTATGCAACAGTTCAAGCGATCTCGGACATACAATGCCACCCCACCCCCCTTCCCGATACTTCTATCTACTTGGAACAATTTAAAACCCTGAATATGACATTCCGCAGGCATGTCCCGACTTTTTGAATTAAACCACGTCTCAGTTAAGGCAAATACATCAATGTTACCTGCACTAGCAACTAATCTCAACTCGTCCATCTTATTCCTAGCACTATGGCAATTAGCATAATAAACATTGAAAGACTCTCCTTTCTCTTTACCCTTCCTGCTCATTTCTGTTTTTCTACTAAACCTATTACTGTCCTTATCACCCAAAGTCCCTGGCTTTTCAATATCTACCTCGTTCTGCTTATTATTAGTTCCTCTAGAACTCGTAATATTACTACACTGGGACTTCACTGTTTTCCTGCCCAAACCCATACCACTAACTATTCCTAGTTTAAAGTCCTAACTGCTCCCTCCACTGCAGTTGCCAGTGCTACCACCCCAGACCTAGATAAGTGAACCCCATCCCTGGCATACATGTCATTTCTGCCATAGAAGAGGTCCCAGTTGTCAATGAATGTTACCGCATTTTCCTTACAAAGTCTTCAAATAAACTAACTTCTTGACCAACTGACTATCAGAATAGTCTGCTTGAACAATAAAAAGAATGCTAAGCCCAATAGCAATATAACAAGCAACTGCGACACGGAATCAGGAACAAGGAGATAATATAACGACACTAAGTAGGGACCATCAGCAGATCCTCCACAAAAGTCACAAAACTCCCATACTACTGAATCTAAGTTCAGCATAAGAAAATCCCCGACTGTGACAGTACACAGATACCAGTACAAATTAGGTCAGAAGCTACAGCTCAGGACCTGAGTTGCTCAGAGTGTCTATGCGACACACAACCTCAGTACAACGTCGAAAATCACTAAGTCTATACAATGTTCTGTGAACAGAGTTCTACAAACTAAGAAGAATAATGAGACAGACAATCTGTCCAACCACCAAGAGAGTCTAGACCAGACTGAATACTTCAGGCGAGGTGAGGACACTTCCCCTTCGATCACGTGATAGCTCCGTGGACAGTACAGCCCACCAACAGAAGCCGGCAGAATAACGAGAAAAGAGCGATAATTACAGTAGTTGGACGATCAAGACTTGAACTGAGCACATAATATGTTACATCCTACCTCACAAAATTTAGCTAAGTCAAATAATAATAATAATATAAAGCAATATATTTACGATTTAGCTATAATCGCAAATATAAGCAATACAAAATTATATGAAAAGGTGATAATTATATATATACATTATATTCATAATCATAATATACATTGTAACCCATTCAGGGGTTGCAACAATGGTGTTGGTAGTGGTGGTGGTGATGGTGTTGGTAGTGGTGGTGGTGGTGATGGTGTTGGTAGTGGTGGTGGTGATGGTGTTGGTAGTGGTGGTGGTGATGGTGTTGGTAGTGGTAGTGGTGGTGATGGTGTTGGTAGTGGTGGTGGTGGTGTTGGTAGTGGTGGTGGTGGTGATGGTGTTGGTAGTGGTGGTGGTGGTGATGGTGTTGGTAGTGGTGGTGGTGTTGGTAGTGGTGATGATGGTGTTGGTAGTGGTGGTGGTGTTGGTAGTGGTGATGATGGTGTTGGTAGTGGTGGTGGTGGTGATGGTGTTGGTAGTGGTAGTGGTAGTGGTGGTGATGGTAGTGGTGGTGGTGGTGATGGTGATGGTGTTGGTAGTGGTGGTGGTGGTGATGGTGTTGGTAGTGGTGGTGGTGGTGATGGTGTTGGTAGTGGTGGTGGTGGTGATGGTGTTGGTAGTGGTGGTGGTGATGATGGTGTTGGTAGTGGTGGTGGTGGTGATGGTGTTGGTAGTGGTAGTGGTGGTGGTGGTGATGGTGTTGGTAGTGGTGGTGGTGGTGGTGATGGTGTTGGTAGTGGTAGTGGTGGTGGTGATGGTGTTGGTAGTGGTAGTGGTGGTGGTGGTGATGGTGTTGGTAGTGGTGGTGGTGGTGGTGGTGATGGTGTTGGTAGTGGTGATGATGGTGTTGGTAGTGGTGATGGTGTTGGTAGTGGTGGTGGTGGTGGTGGTGATGGTGTTGGTAGTGGTGGTGGTGGTGATGGTGTTGGTAGTGGTGGTGGTGGTGATGGTGTTGGTAGTGGTGGTGATGGTGTTGGTAGTGGTGGTGGTGGTGATGGTGTTGGTAGTGGTGGTGGTGGTGATGGTGTTGGTAGTGGTGGTGGTGGTGATGGTGTTGGTAGTGGTAGTGGTGGTGGTGGTGATGGTGTTGGTAGTGGTGGTGGTGGTGATGGTGTTGGTAGTGGTAGTGGTGGTGGTGGTGATGGTGTTGGTAGTGGTGGTGGTGATGGTGTTGGTAGTGGTGGTGGTGGTGGTGGTGTTGGTAGTGGTAGTGGTGGTGGTGGTGATGGTGTTGGTAGTGGTAGTGGTGGTGGTGGTGATGGTGTTGGTAGTGGTAGTGGTGGTGGTGGTGTTGGTAGTGGTAGTGGTGGTGGTGGTGATGGTGTTGGTAGTGGTAGTGGTGGTGGTGGTGTTGGTAGTGGTAGTGGTGGTGGTGGTGATGGTGTTGGTAGTGGTAGTGGTGGTGGTGGTGATGGTGTTGGTAGTGGTAGTGGTGGTGGTGGTGATGGTGTTGGTAGTGGTAGTGGTGGTGGTGGTGTTGGTAGTGGTAGTGGTGGTGGTGGTGATGGTGTTGGTAGTGGTAGTGGTGGTGATGGTGTTGGTAGTGGTAGTGGTGGTGGTGGTGATGGTGTTGGTAGTGGTAGTGGTGGTGGTGGTGATGGTGTTGGTAGTGGTAGTGGTGGTGGTGGTGATGGTGTTGGTAGTGGTAGTGGTGGTGGTGGTGGTGGTGTTGGTAGTGGTAGTGGTGGTGGTGGTGATGGTGTTGGTAGTGGTAGTGGTGGTGGTGGTGATGGTGTTGGTAGTGGTAGTGGTGGTGGTGGTGATGGTGTTGGTAGTGGTGGTGGTGGTGGTGATGGTGTTGGTAGTGGTGGTGGTGGTGGTGGTGATGGTGTTGGTAGTGGTAGTGGTAGTGGTGGTGATGGTGTTGGTAGTGGTGGTGGTGGTGATGGTGTTGGTAGTGGTAGTGGTGGTGGTGGTGATGGTGTTGGTAGTGGTAGTGGTGGTGGTGGTGATGGTGTTGGTAGTGGTGGTGGTGGTGGTGGTGATGGTGTTGGTAGTGGTAGTGGTGGTGGTGGTGATGGTGTTGGTAGTGGTAGTGGTGGTGGTGGTGGTGTTGGTAGTGGTAGTGGTGGTGGTGGTGATGGTGTTGGTAGTGGTAGTGGTGGTGGTGGTGATGGTGTTGGTAGTGGTGGTGGTGGTGGTGGTGATGGTGGTGGTGATGGTGTTGGTAGTGGTAGTGGTGGTGGTGGTGATGGTGTTGGTAGTGGTGGTGGTGGTGGTGGTGCTGGTGTTGGTAGTGGTAGTGGTGGTGGTGGTGATGGTGTTGGTAGTGGTGGTGGTGGTGGTGGTGATGGTGTTGGTAGTGGTGGTGGTGATGGTGTTGGTAGTGGTAGTGGTGGTGGTGGTGATGGTGTTGGTAGTGGTAGTGGTGGTGGTGGTGATGGTGTTGGTAGTGGTAGTGGTGGTGGTGGTGATGGTGTTGGTAGTGGTAGTGGTGGTGGTGGTGATGGTGTTGGTAGTGGTAGTGGTGGTGGTGGTGATGGTGTTGGTAGTGGTAGTGGTGGTGGTGGTGATGGTGTTGGTAGTGGTAGTGGTGGTGGTGGTGATGGTGTTGGTAGTGGTAGTGGTGGTGGTGGTGATGGTGTTGGTAGTGGTAGTGGTGGTGGTGGTGATGGTGTTGGTAGTGGTGGTGGTGGTGGTGGTGATGGTGTTGGTAGTGGTAGTGGTGGTGGTGGTGATGGTGTTGGTAGTGGTAGTGGTGGTGTTGGTAGTGGTAGTGGTGGTGGTGGTGGTGATGGTGTTGGTAGTGGTGGTGGTGGTGGTGGTGATGGTGTTGGTAGTGGTGGTGGTGGTGGTGGTGATGGTGTTGGTAGTGGTAGTGGTGGTGGTGGTGATGGTGTTGGTAGTATTAAACTTAACCTAAGTTGTACCTCAAAAACTGAATAACACTTAACTAGGTCTTTCCACTAGGTTTCAATTTTGGACATTTTTCGACTGTATTTACAAAAAAAAAAAATCACTATTAAGAGAAGCTTTGTAAGCGAACTTGCTATATATTATATATTGATTTACCCTGTCTTTGACCTTATGCTAAAAAAACATGATAAACTCTTTTCTATAAGTTCGTTGGGACACGCCAGAAAATCATCTATGGTAACAGATACAGGAAGCCGCGCTTTTCTTCCACACATTTTTATCTCCATAGTAAATCTTTTGGATTTAATGTCGATCTAACACGAAGGACTTTAATGCAAATAAATCACCCCTTTGTTATACATATTAAGAGTTGTATGTCTTTCATTATATACGGTGGCTCGTGGCCTGGTGGCAAAAGCTCTCCGGGTTCGATTCCCAGCAAGGGTAAAAACATTGGGTGTGTTTGCTCACACCGGTTGTTTTATGTTCACCCATCAGTAAAATAGGTACCTGGATGTTAGTCGACTGGTGTGGGTCGCATCCTGGGACAAAACTGACCTAATTTGCCCGAAATGCTCAGCATAACAAGGGGCTTTCTATATAGTAGTATGTCATTGATGTCAGCTATGGTCTGTATACATGTACATGTACTTGTAGAAATAAAGATATTATTATTATTATTATTATTATTATTATTATTATATACGCTGATAGTTTCCTATCAGCGTATATAATTTAAGTAATCTTGACTGGTGGTGAACAAGTGTCATGCAGCCTTAGTGAGCCTCGTGCAGTTGATGTATTTTAAACCCACCATTAAACCGTCATAAACCACGTGACAATAAAGGTTATACACACACAGAGAGGTGTATGTGTCATCTTATATTCAGTAATCCCTACTTTAGGAATTATAACATTCGTGGCTGTTGCTGATGAAGAAATTATACCCAGTCTTATTTACTGATCACAGTGTAATCGATAAGCTTAATTACAATTAACTATACAAGATACACTGACTTCAGTGTAGTGTTCAGTTAACTCTACATACTATATGTACTTAATAGCTATGTGTTCTCAAAACCTTTGTACAAACGTATGCAGTGGTCTGTAAAATGAATCCTGGGTTTCCTGAACAAAGGTAATCTAATGTAACATGTTCATGCGTTACCTAGAGGTTATTCTGGGGATCAACGCCCCCGCTGCCCGGTCCATGACCAGGCCTCCCGATGGATCAGGGCCTGATCAACTAGGCTGTTACTGCTGGCCGCACGCAGTCCAACGTACGAGCCACAGCCCGGCTGATCCGGCACTGACTTTAGGTATCTGTCCAGCTCTCTTGAAGGCAGCCAGGGGTTTATTGGCAATTCCCCTAATGCTTGATGGGAGGCTGTTGAACAGTCTTGGGCCCCGGACATTTATGGTGTTTTCCCTTAGTGTACTTGTCCACTGTGGCTGTGACAGTCCCTACTGTGGTTGTGCAAGTCCCTACTGTGGTTGTGACAGTCCCCACACTGGTTGTGACAGTCCCCACTGTGGTTGTAACAGTACCCCACTGTATGTAATTCAGCGTTTTTACGAGGATGACCACAAGGTGCATTTTTTTTGGAGGGGGGGGGGGCAGAATCCAAAAAAATTTGCTCCTACTCGGGCTAAGCCCGTGAAATGTTCCATCTGTTTTATAAGATGCATCAGCCACTGAAGACTGTTGCTGTCCGCAGTGGTTGTATTTTAATCAGAGGAAAGCGCTAAACCCGTAGGGGTGTCACAAAGGGCCTGTGGAACGCGAGGCACTCAAATTCGATCCCAGCAAGGGAGAGAAGCCCAGTTTCTTGGATCAAAAGCCGCTCACCAGCATCAAGGCAGTAAGGTAGGTAAGACACATAGGCAACAGTTAGGCAACTTTATTCCGAAACGTTTCGCCTACACAATAGGCTTCTTCAGTCGAATACAGAAAGTAGGGAGGAACAGTAGAGATGTGAAGACGATGTAATCAGTCCATCACCCTTGAAGTCGTAGAATTTGAGGTTGTCAGTCCCTCAGCCTGGAGAAGTTCAGTTCCATAGTCAGGAACTGACTATAGAACTGAGTTGAATTTTCGAAGCCTATCGGAGGAGCCTGTCTCCACCTGTCTCACAGGAACAAAATTTGTGTGTAGCGTTGCGCCTGGGCGCCCGAACATTTGTCAATAGTCCCAGGAATCTTGCCCAAGATTCTATTATTATCATGGGGGAGAGCTGAATTCGTAGGGATTATACAACGCCTGTTGGGGGAGGGGGATGGAAGGCATTCAAGCTCAATTCAGATCCAGTTCCCTAGATCAAGAGCCCTTCACCAGCGTCAAGGAACCTCCCCTGAGGGGTTGCCCAAAATACAAAATAATACTAATAATATTCCGATCTTGTTATTTGAAGAGGGTAAACTCATATTCTTTCCTCACTCATAGACGGCAAACTCTTCCATTTTCGTTATTCATAGAGGGTAAGCTTCCATTTTTGTTAATTCAGAAATAATCCACAACTGAAATGATAAATTAATCAATCACGTTTTGTTTATTAACATAAGATACATCACAGTTTGTTGCTGATACTTTACAAAAATATCTCTAGGCCTATGTTCACCTAACACATCCATCATGCAGGATGGATTTTGTCACGTACGAATCAATAATCATTAAACCATTATCAGAAAGAAAAGTTGCATTTATCTTTTTTTATTATCTCTGGCCCTCCCTACTAATCCCCTATTTGATATAAGCACAAATTCTCCATAACATGGCCACTGGTGTAGCGCCTAGATCTAATTCGTGGAAAACTTGTTTTCAATATAAAGTGTAAAACATCATTAACACGAACACTGTATTCCTTGGAGAAAGACCTTAAATACAGGCTAAATCCTAAAGGCTTTAAAAAAGTGCAAACATGATTCGTCTTCAATGAGGATGCAAAAGACCTCTTGCACAAAATTACAGACCAGTTGTGTCAACATCACACAAAATAATCTTTGAAATGGTTGTGATATGCAAAATTATTAATTTTATGAAAAGCATGACTTATACAACCCAATTCATAAATATTATTAGATCATTATGGCAAAAATGAATGAGGCTTTGGTAGAAACCCAAAATGCAGATGTTGTCTATGCAAGCTTCGCCAAGGCATTTAATAAATGTCATCATGCAGCAATAGCCTGTAAAATAATGTGAATAGGCATAACAGGAAAAGTATGAAAATTGATTTTCAACTTTCTAGCAAATCAAATGCAAAAGCATTTGCCTCAAGGCAAAGTCCTGGACCAAAACTTTCATTTCCCATCCTCACAACCAACACATAAAAACATTAACCACAGCTTCGTATCCTTTGCAAACTAACAAAATAAGTAAAAAAGTTGCTTCGGCGGAAGACACAGAAAAATTGTTTGGCTCTATGATTTGGAAACAAATCTGTTAATCATCTTTAATGCGAATAAACAATATTTAGGTCTTCAGTATTAAGTACATTGATTAACTGGTTTAGTTCGGCCTCTCGCATTTCATCGGAGCTGTGAGACTCCTGCCACACAGACCAGGGCTATGACATCGCAGTCTCATTCCTCCTCTGGGGGTATAATATCCCTGATGTACCCCACCTGGGCAATGGCAGCCTTGTGGAATCCCACCCGGGGCATGATAGCCCTGTCGCACTCCACCTGAACTATGACACTCTATCGAATCCAATCTATGCTGTCTATACGTCTGTCTTAGACAGGAGGAGCATACTTAAGGACGCCCTGCCACGCCGTCTCTCTGTTCTCCTCTTTGTTCTTCTCCAGGAAGGCCTGAGTGCCGCTGAAGAACTCAAATTTGGCGTGAAAAGTGTTGATGACGCCTATGATCTGGACGTGCTTGATCCCAGCGGCGTGGGCGACGAGGCCGGTAATGTAAACGTCCTCCAGCTTGAGGAACGGCACGTAGGGGGTGTACTTCAACAGCTGTTGCCAAGCCAAACTCCCCACCAGGTAAGCCGGTCCATGAACGAATGACGGATACTTCTCCTCCGGGTACTCATCCTGTTGGTCAATTTGCACTGTTACTGTAAATAAATAAATAGTAATAAAGTACATCGTCACGAACCAGACAATGACTGACCTCATGGGAATGTTTTATTTAGTTAAGAGAGAACCTGATTTCAAACAATTTCTGTTTTTTTTTTTTTTTGGCCGCTTCATGAAGATTAAGTCAGTCAATGGGAGAGCTGTGACTCTGCACTATTCGCTGCTGAGTGTATGCAGTGACTGGCTACATGGGCAGGGCTTGCTCGACCAATAAGACTTAGCCTTGATGAATCTGCCAATCAACATCCGTGCTTAAAACCAGGCTCTCCCATTGGCCGAATAAAGCATGGCCACCCAGCCATCGTCTGTGTTGTAACACTACGAATAATCCTTTACAGAGAATTATCTTACTACTGGAGAAACAATCATGAACTACAGTTACCTTTCCTCTTTCTACAATAGATCTGATTGTGTATATATATATATATATATATATATATATATATATATATATATATATATATATATATATATATATATATATATATATATATATATATATATATATATATATATATATATATATACGTATATGTATTTGCAAAATTTAGAACCTCTCTTACCGGACCGAGGATCGAACCTTTGCCCCTCATTGCTCTGAGTGACCCACACACATTTAGAGCTTCACAAAGATATAATAGAGGAAGAGAAGTATTACGGACTGACCTTAGACACGCCCCACTTGCCGGACCTGTGGGGATAGGCAATAGGGTCGAAGCGGCCATAAATATGTCATGGCTCTGCTGATGTTATTAGGCAGCAACACCTCGTCTCCAGGCTTCAGGTCCTGCACATCAACCAAGAAGATCAGTAGGGATTGAAGGGGTGGAGGAGGAAGGGGAAGGTAGAGAGGAAAGTGGGAGGTGTAGGAGGAAATGAGAGATGGAGGAAGAAGAGAAGGAAATGTATGATTAATATTTACATTAATGATGTTGCCAAACACTAACATTAAAACAAATACATCAGAAAGCTTAAAAATAGGTGAATTATTATTATTATTATTATTATTATAACTAAGCGCTAAACCCACAAGGGTCGTACCAAAAGTCGTAGCCCAGTGGTGAGAGTCACGCCTCTCACCACTGAGTTCCTGGGATTGAATCCCCGGATTAAAAAAAAAGTAATGTCGGGTACACACACACACACACACACACACACACACACACTCACACACACACCTCGCAATCGGAATGAGTACAATCTAAATCCCTTAACGAGGATCCATTGGAGGGCAAGTCTGGTGCCAGCAGCCGCGGTAATTCCAGCTCCAATAGCGTATATTTAAGTTGTTGCAGTTAAAAAGCTCGTAGTTGGGCTTCAGTTCTGGACTGACGTTTCACCGCCGATGGTGCTTACCGTCACGCTCCGAACGGTTTGAGCTAAAGCCGCCCCGCCGGCTTGCACGGGGTGCTCTTCACCGAGTGGCCGGCACAATTACTTTGAAAAAATTAGAGTGCTCAGAGCAGGCTAAGCGAAGGGCCTGAATGGTGTGAGCATATCTCCTGAGGCGCACATCAATCAGATAACTGCTGCAGCATACGGGCGCCTGGCAAACCTACGGATAGCGTTCCGATACCTCAGTAAGGATTCGTTTAAGACTCTGTATACCATTTACGTCAGGCCCATACTGGAGTATGCAGCACCAGTTTGGAATCCACACCTAGTCAAGCACGTCAAGAAATTAGAGAAAGTGCAAAGGTTTGCAACAAGACTAGTCCCAGAGCTACGGGGATTGTCCTACGAAGAAAGGTTGAGGGAAATCGGCCTGACGACACTGGAGGACAGGAGGGTCAGGGGAGACATGATAACGACATATAAAATACTGCACGGAATAGACAAGGTGGACAAAGACGGGATGTTCCAGAGAGGGGACACAGACACAAGAGGTCACAATTGGAAGTTGAAGACTCAGATGCATCAAAGGGATGTTAGGAAGTATTTCTTCAGTCATAGAGTAGTCAGGCCGTGGAATAGCCTAGAAAGTGACGTAGTGGAGGCGGGAACCATACATAGTTTTAAGGTGAGGTATGATAGAGCTCATGGGGCAGGGAGAGAGAGGACCTAGTAGCAATCAGCGAAGAGGTGGGGCCAGGAGCTGTGAATCGACCCCTGCAACCACAAATAGGTGAGTACAAATAGGTGAGTACACACACACACACACACACACACACACACACACACACAGGGAGCAGGGAGAGAGAGAGGACCTGGTAGCGTTCATTGAAGAGGCGAGGCCAGGAGCTGAGTCTCGACCCCTGCAACCACAATTAGGTGAGTACACACACGTCTCCCTTGTCAGTTTAGAGGTTCGAACCTAAAGCGTTAAACGTAATTTACATAAAAATAGATAAAGAGTTGAGGTTTAAATGGGACCTGTCTCTCATAGTCCAGGATGTTTACTGTCTTTTCTGATGTTATAACTAACCTCCACCCTGAATAGACTTACCGCAGGATTGGATGGCTCACGCAGCTGCTTCAGGAGGAACTTCTTCAGGTGGAAGGGGTTGACCAACACGTCGTCGTCCACCTTAGCGATGAAGGGAACATCAGGGCAGTAGGAGGCGGCCCAAGAAAACATGGCCAGTGTCTTGTATGTTAGGTTCCTGCGGTGGGAGGTGATTGTTGAGTGAATAATACACTACTGCTGCTGTGTCAGAAGTTTAGTGAATAATACACTACTGCTGTGTCAGAAGTTTAGTGAATAATACACTACTGCTGCTGTGTCAGAAGTTTAGCGAATAATACACTACTGCTGCTGTGTCAGAAGGTTAGCGAATAATACACTACTGCTGCTGTGTCAGAAGTTTAGTGAATAATACACTACTGCTGCTGTGTCAGAAGTTTAGTGAATAATACATTACTGCTGCTGTGTCAGAAGTTTAGTGAATAATACACTACTGCTGCTGTGTCAGAAGGTTAGCGAATAATACACTACTGCTGCTGTGTCAGAAGTTTAGTGAATAATACACTACTGCTGCTGTGTCAGAAGTTTAGTGAATAATACACTACTGCTGCTGTGTCAGAAGTTTAGCGAATAATACACTACTGCTGCTGTGTCAGAAGTTTAGTGAATAATACAATACTGATGTGTCAGAAGTTTAGTGAGTAATACAATACTGATGTGTCAGAAGTTTCCTGGACTAAAATTGTTGTTACTTCTGGACTAAGTTGCAGTTGCCGGCCAGACTAAGATAAGAACAAAGGAGCAGTGCATGACTTCAGGTCCAGAGTGGCCTGAAGGCATGCAGTATTTTTCATTCTCACATCTTTTAAAAGGCACGTAAGTACCCTTGTCCTCTGATAACATGTTCATTTTTCCACCATAATCTACCTTGTTCATAATTACTATCGCGATGTGTTGCATCGCATTTGCGTTGTCTGTTTCGTCTGAGTAACGCTCAGACCTCTGCAACACAGTTGTCCTCAAATATTTGTTAAGTTATACCATGAATTAAGGAAAAATCCTGGACTTCACCTTACGAAACAGACAAAGGAAATGTGATAGTAATTATGGACAAGGTAGATTATAGTGGAAAAATGAACATGTTATTAGGAGACAGAGGTACTTACGTGCCCCTTAAACTACTCAGAACACTTGCTTCAATGACACTCTTTGTCATTTACTGCCATTCACCTACAGCCCCTGGGCCAGCCCCAGTGCCAGCCCCAGTGCCAGCCCCAGTGCCAGCCCCAGTGCCAGCCCCAGTGCCAGCCCCAGTGCCAGCCCCAGTACCAGCCCCAGTCCCAGTACCAGCCTCAATGCCAGCCCCAGTACCAGCCCCAGTGCCAGCCCCAGTGCCAGCTCAGTGCTAGTTTAGTCTTCGTTAATGTTTATTTTAAATGCCTTATTTATAATTTATTTATAAGCTATCTTCTTTCTGTACAATTCAATCATATCTCTTCTTTATTCATCTTTATTCATCTTGATTCATCTTGATTCATCTTGATTCATCTTGATTCACCTTGATTCACCTTGATTCATCTTTATTCACCTTTATTCATCTTTATTCATCTTTATTCGTCTTTATTCATCTTTATTCATCTTTATTCACCTTTATTCATCTTTATTCACCTTTATTCATCTTTATTCATCTTTATTCATCTTTATTCACCTTTATTCATCTTTATTCATCTTTATTCATCTTTCAAGAAGGTGATGCTAGTGCTTATAATATATTTTTTTGTATGAAAGATTGTTAAAACAGGATATCAACTTTGTAATTAAAATATATATGAAGAGCGTCGTCTGTTTCGTACTCAGCAGACGGAGGATCAAGCCTTCACCTCGTCTTGCGTTGAATTATTATTATTATAATCAAAAAGAAGCGCTAAGCCACAAGGGCTATACAGCGCTGCAGGGTAGGGAAGGAAGCAAGGGAATTGGATGGCAGAAGGGAGGGGGGATGATCAGCAGGTTACAGAAAACAGCGGGGCAGGGGATAGTACGGGGGTAGAGGGTAGCAAGAGATACAAGTAGAAAGGGCTGAAAGTATCAGAATTTGTGAAGTAAGTCAGTCGTTGTCAAAAAGTCAATGAGAGAGTCCGGATGAAAGGTGGGTCCATCAGCGAGAAGGGAAGGTAAAGAGAGAGCAGCGGGGCGAAGACGACGACAGAGGTAAATTCTGCGTGCTCGTTGATAAAGTGGGCAGTCCAACAGAATGTGGCTGACTGATAATGGAGCTTGGCAATTCTCACAGAGAGGAGCAAGACGCCTCTCCATGAGATATCCATGAGTAAGACGAGTATGGCCAATGCGAAGACGGGAGAGAGTAGTCTCCCAACCTCGACACTGGTGATAAGAAGACGGCCAGTAACCTATACTCGGTTTAATAGACTGAAGTTTGTTGCCGAGCATAGTAGACCAACGTTGCTGCCAACGGGTGTGAAGGTGGGAAGATATTACAGCAAAATAGTCCGTACATGGAATACCTCTATAAGAAACTGGTAGGTCATGTACTGCTGACCGCGCAGCAGTGTCTGCCTGTTCATTGCCCTGTACGTCAACATGACCAGGGACCCAACAAAAAACAATATCTTTATGCTTAGTAAAGATGCGGCGTAGCCAAAGTTGGATACGGAGGACTAAGGGGTGAGGTGTATCAAATTTTTGTATAGCCTGTAAAGCACTAAGGGAGTCTGAGACAACCACAAATGATGACACAGGCATAGATGCAATACGGATAAGTGCTGTAAGGATGGCATATAATTCAGCAGTAAAAATACTAGCTGAAGATAGTAAATGCCCTTGTACGACGCTGTCCGGAAACACTGCTGCGAATCCTACGCCGTCAGAAGACTTAGAGCCATCTGTGTACACAGCAATGGCATGAGAATGAGAGTGAAAGTGGTCAAGAAAAAGAGAGCGGGAAGCGACCGTAGACAGTTGGGCTTTCGAGCAAGGGAGGGAGAAAGAACAGACTCGAACAGCTGGAACTTCCCAGGGGGGTAGGGAAAAGTGAGATGCTACATGTACATAGAAAGGTGGTAGTTGAAGAGAAGACAAGAGCGAATGAAGGCGAAGAGAGAAGGGACGGAGTAAGCAGGGGCGGCGAACAAATAAAGAATGTCTACTAATATCAGTGACCATTCTATAAATGGAAGGATTGCGGAGATCATGAGAGCGTACATAGTAGCGCAGGCAATGGGCATCACGGCGATCGGATAAGGATGGAACGTTCGCTTCTGCATAGAGGCTTTCGACAGGGGAAGAGCGAAAAGCACCAAGGCATAAACGTAATCCTTGGTGATGAATGGGGTTAAGGCTAGAGAGAGTAGCAGGAGATGCCGCTGAATAGATCTGGTCACCATAATCAAGTTTCGATAAAATAAGGGTGGAATGTAGGTGAAGGAGGGTTCGACGATCAGCTCCCCACGAAAGATGAGCAAGGGTTTTAAGAAGGTTCAGCCGGCTGTGACAAGTTGCCTTCAGAGAGGTAATGTGAGGTTTCCAGGATAACCTACGATCAAAGAGGAGGCCCAGAAACTTGACTGTATCACGTTCAGGGATACGTGAGCCATAGAGGTACAAAGGATGATCAGAGATGACAGAGCGTCTAGTGAAAGTGATTTGGTGGGTTTTAGTGCTGGAAAATTTAAACCCATGTGTGGTGGCCCAATTGGAAACACGGTCGACTGCATGCTGGAGAGAAACTGTAAGGAGGTGACAGTCAGCGCCTGCACAGGCAATAGCGAAGTCATCATCATAGAGTGATGACCAAATATTTGATGGAAGACTAGAGGCCAAATCATTAATAGCAAGGAGAAAAAGTGTTGTGCTCAGAACACATCCCTGGGGGACACCTTCAGCTTGGACAAAGTCCGGGGAGAGCACATTATTAACCCGAACACGGAAATGCCTGTCAGTTAAAAAGTTCTTAAGGAAGGATGGTAGATTGCCTCGAAGGCCTAAGGAGTGGACTTGGGCTAAAATATTATACCTCCAAGTTGTGTCATATGCCTTCTCAAGGTCAAAAAATATGGCAATAACTGAGTGGTTATTCGCAAAGGCATTACGAACATACGTATCCAAGCGCAGTAAGGGGTCTATGGTAGAACGTCCCTTACGAAAGCCATATTGACGAGTGGAGAGACTGTTGTGTGTCTCTAAATACCACACTAAACGTCTATTTACTAGACGTTCCATTACTTTGCAAACTGCACTGGTAAGAGCAATGGGACGATAGTGGGAGGTTTCATGTCCCGTAGTGCCTGGTTTGCGGAAAGGGAGAACAATGGCGGATTTCCACAGCTGTGGAAGAACTCCTTGTGACCAAATAAGATTGTAAAGGCGTAATAGGACTGCAAGGGCTGACTGATGTAAATGTTGTAGCATACGAATATGAATGTCGTCGGGCCCAGCTGCCGATGATCGACAAGCTGAGAGTGTTGCCTCCAGTTCTTGAAGTGTAAAAGGCACATTATACTGTTCTTCTCTGAGAGAAGAAAAGTCCAAGGGTGCTAACTCTCTGGCAGACTTTGAGGAAAGAAATGAGGGGCATAGATGGAGTCCCTGAGAAATACGGACCAGATGATTGCCAATTTCATTGGCAACATCTAGTGGGTTTGCTATATCAACACCGGCAACTCGCAGAACAGGAGCCGGGTCAGGAGAATATTTACCACTCAGTTTTCGTACTTTTTTCCAGACTGCACTCATAGAGGAAGCAGAGGTGATGGTGGAGACATAATCTCGCCAGCAAGTGCGTTTAGCGTCACGGATGACACGGCGAGCGATCGCACGCTTCTGTTTAAAATCAAGGAGTCGCTCTGTGGTTCTATTGTACCGGTACCTGCCCCATGCAGCGCGTTTCAAACGTACTGCACGAGCACAAGCAGGAGACCACCACGGCACGCATTTCTGAGAATGCCTGCCCGAAGTTTGGGGTATAGAATGAGAAGCTGCGGTGAAAACGGAGGACGAGAAGAGGTGTAAAAGCTCATCAATGGAGGACGAAGAAGGAACCTCTTTAAAAACAGTCAGGTGTGAGTAAAGGTTCCAATTTGCCCGATTAAATTGCCAGCGTGGGGTGCGAAGAGGTGGCGAATATGAAGGGGAAGAAAGAATGATTGGGAAATGATCACTGTCATGTAAGTCCGGGAGAACAGACCAAGTAAAGTCTAATGCGGCGGAGGAAGAGCAAACTGAGAGATCGATGCAAGAGAGAGTATGAGTCCGAGGATCAAAATGGGTGTGAGTACCTGTATTTAAAACATGGAGGGGGTGGGTGGCAAGAAAAGCCTCTAACTGAATTCCACGGGAATCACAGTGAGACCCTCCCCAGAGGAAATGGTGGGCATTAAAATCACCAAGTAACAGAATCGGTGGCGGTAATGACGAAACAAGGAAGGCAAAATCCGGAATAGATAATGCCCGAGAAGGAGAGAGATATAAAGAACAGAGCGTATACCACCTATGTAAGTGGATACGGGCTGCTGTGTAATGCAGCGAAGTATGAATAAATAGCTGATGGTACGGAATATCAGTGCGGAGAAGAAGGGCACTTTCATTAAAGGTCCCATCAGGAAAAGGATCTGAAGAATACAATAAATTATAGCCTGAGATGTGAGAAATAACAGCAGAGTGTAATTTTGGTTCCTGTAAGCAAACACCAACAGGGGCAAACTGGGAGAGTAACATCTGAAGCTCACCCCGATTACCCCTGAGGCCGCGTATATTCCACTGTAAAAAGGCCATGATTGGCAATGATAAAGATACTTGAAATCCGCAGGTAAGGGTTCCTACGGACTAGAAGGGTTAGAAAAGTCCACATGCGGAGGCAGTGGAAAATGTTCAAGCAGCGAAGGAACGGTGCGCTGTGAAGAAAGGAGTTGCGCAGATGGAGCAGAGGAGAGAGAAAGAGCGGAAGGTGGATCAGTGTCCATTGATGGTTTGGTCTCTGCAATATATTCAGAGATTGCTTCAAGTGTTTCGGAATTCAGAGATGTCGTATGGGAGACAATATTGGGAATGGTAGGGGGAGGATGAGTAAAGATTGGAACTGTATTGGACTGTACCAAGGTAGGGGGGGGCGAAAGGGTGGAGGGAACTGGAGAAGCGTGGCAGGGGACAGAAGAGACAGGAACCTGGGAGGTGGCAGAAGAGGAAGAAACTTGGGAGGGAACAGGGGAGGAAGGTACATTACGAGGAGGAGGGTGAACCTCTGCACTTGTAACTGAGCCAGTGAGAGGGGAAGAACTAGGGACAGAGACAGGGAGGGTAAAATGAGGAGGTGGAAGATGGGTAGGAGGTGTTACCGGACCTTTTTTTGACTTTTGAGAAGTAGAGGGACGAATGGGAAGAGGTGTCGTACGAGGTCTCGTCGATACTGAGGCTTGTAAGAGAGAACTCGAAGAAGCGAGATTAGACTGAGGCGTTGAAGTAGGGACGTCTGAGCCGAGGACAGCAAAAGGATTAGATACAGGAGTGATTATGGGAGAGGTAACCACAGAGGTGGGTGTAGAAGATGGGATACCAGAAGTGGGGGGACGTTTTGAAACACGGGAATAAAAAACACGTGGGAGTCTCCCTTGGAGGCGGAGATGAGAAACTGCCATGGCATAAGGGAGACCTTCTGTCTCTTTGAGGTAACGGATTTCCCGCTCGTTTAAATAGACCTGACAACGGCGAGAGTACGAAGGGTGAGCCTCATGACAGTTAAGGCAAGAGGGAGATCGATTGCAAGACGTATTAGAATGGTCATCGGCACCACAGACTGGGCATTCGGCGATAGATCTGCAATATTTCGCTGGATGGCCAAATCGCCAGCAATTTCTACACTGTTGTGGTGTAGGGATCACCTTTCGAACTTGTAACCGATGTCCTGCTATATAAACGGAGGATGGGAGTTCTCGGCTGTCAAAAGTTAAACGAGCCACATTGCTAGGGTATCGTCTCCGCCCACGGGCAGGAAGAACGTAAGTGTCTACCTTGAGGATTGGGAGATCTTGGAGTTCCAGCTGTTCTAGAATGTCGGTGCCACATGTCTGGAAATTTTGTTGAACTATGGTATGGGGCAGAATAACGGTACCACTACAAGAATTGAGGGAATGATGTTTTTCAAGGGTGACAGGAACAGTATCTATATGGGAAAGACGAGAGAGCTCACGAGCCTGGGTAGCATTCTGTACGGTAATGATGCGCGTACCGCTCTTAAGAGCATGAAAAGAAATATCTTTACCAACATGGCGTAGGAGTGCCTTGCCAATACTATGGTCAGAAAGATAGGCAGTAGAGGAAGTTGGTCGTAAAGTGAAGAATTTAGTCCACTGTTCAGTCTGAAACTGAGCGTGGAAAGGTAGTGAAGGACGTGTCGATCGTTTCTGAGAAGAACGAGAAGGTGAAGGTGGAGAAGTATCATCAGCAGGTAATTGTCGTTGACGTTTAGGCGTGGGACCAGAGTTGGTCCGACGTGGAACGGGTCGGCGATTTGAAAATTGCCGCACCGTAGAGGGAGAGGCCGGAAGCATAGTCAGAGGAGAGCGAAGGTCTGATAAATCGAAGGAGTCAGTCGAGGCCTCAGTACCTGAAGCGGGTGAGGAAACAGCACCGGCAATAGGTACAGAGGCATGAGGAATGTCTGAAGAGTGGTCCAAAGACGAGGCGGGGTCAGAACGGGGTGCGGTATCAAGAAGGGGCCCGGGGGTACCAGGTTCATGGACTAGGGCTGCCATGGTTAGGTTACTTCTTTCTTTTTGTTTTTAAGAAAAAAAAAGAAAGAAGAAAAGAAAATAAAAATAAAAAAAAGAAAAAAAAGGGGGGACCGGGGAGGGATAGTTCCTAGGAGGAATGAAAGGGCCAGAAATCTCCCTCCGCGCCCATGAGGACTCGACACCGCTAGTAGCGCAGATGCAGCATGGAACCCGTGCCATACCCTACCCTTCATGCCAGTAAACCAGCAATCTGGGATAGCAACCTCACATCTGCCGAGCTACCTCGGTGGACAAAAGAGAGGGCGGCCGGATATCCGCCACAAAGCATACCTCCTTCAGCCACCACCCCCGGAATCCGAAAGGTGGCTTCCAGAGATACACCCGTCGCCCAAAAGACACCCAAAGCTACTCCGGGATACCGGAGAGGGATCGGGACATCCCTAGGCAATCCAGATTCCACGGCAAACTACGCCACCGCCAAGAAACCTCAACGGAATGGGATGGACCCCGGTGTCCTTTCCCCTACCTAGGAACTAGCGCGCCTGTGGGAGAAATCACGAAGGCTAAAAAGAGGAAGGGCAAAAGGGAGGGGTGAGGAGGAGGAGGAGGAATGGAAAAAGGGGAGGATGGGGAGGATGGGATAGGGGAGGGGAGAATGGGGGGTAATTAGGTTCGGTCTGAGGAAGAAGACCGACAGGGCTAATTCCTCAGACCAAGAGCCTCTTCACCACGCCAAGGAGCCCCCCTTGAAGAGGCTTGCGTTGAATGACTCCACTTGGGTTTAGCGCTTAACATGAATTAAACAAATCCGCATCGCCGAAATGAGGTCTTACCAGTGAAATACTTGAATGAATGAGTTAGACAA
Source organism: Cherax quadricarinatus (assembly GCF_038502225.1). Lineage (NCBI taxonomy): Eukaryota > Metazoa > Arthropoda > Malacostraca > Decapoda > Parastacidae > Cherax > Cherax quadricarinatus. Next base: position 24,129,222 of record NC_091343.1, read on the forward strand.
GACAGACCCCTCAAGGAACAGTGTTAAGACCATGAGTAAATTATGTTCCTGCCATCTCTGTCTTCAGTCCCAGTAAACCACTGTACGGGAGGGAACTGAACTCGCGGCTAGTGAGTCGTAAAACTCCAGACCGGCGCGTTAGCCACTGGGTCAACTGGCTACAATAAGATTCATGTAATTAGGTACATGTATGCACAGTAGAAAAGTTAGCATAGGCACCACTGTGACCTCAAATATAAGTTTATACATATACACCTCCCGCCAGCGTGGCCGTGACAAACTCTAGCTCAGTCACGTCATTATGATCTCCTGAGACCCAACAACATCATTAGGGAACTTAACACACACACACACACACACACACCTCTGACCCATTAAATATTGTTACAAAACTTCCTTAATGCTTTGTTTAACAGAGAGAATTTATTATTTACACTTTAGGTGTGGCAGACTCACTCGTAGGAGTCTATAAAGTTGTACTGAGCTAGATCATGGTGCTGGGTAGCTTCAGCATCCAGGGCAGCCTGTAGTTCAGGGTCCAGCGTTGACCCCACCATAAACACAGCCCTGAGGGAAGCAGACAGGTTACGAATTTGCAAAGCACTAAAATAATATGAGTTATTCAGAGCCTTAAAATAAAACAAAGTGGTTTATATCATTACTTCTCTGCCATAATAAGTTATCTTTACAGTGTGTAACCTGGAAAATATATTTGACAGCTTTTGTGGCTAATGTATTATAATTACCGATATCGTAAGTATAACATAAGTAAAAACATATCTTCGTAGCAGTACAAACTATTCCAGTAACTCGTTTCATGTCATAGGAATTATATTATTATTATTATTATTATTATTATTATTATTATTGTTGTTGCTTTTGGTGTTGTTGTTGTTGCTATTATTATTATTATTATTATTATTATTATTATTATTATTGTTGTTGCTTTTGGTGTTGTTGTTGTTGCTATTATTATTATTATTAATTATTATTATTATTATTATGATAGTTTTTTAATAAGTACGCTACTCTTACAACTACAGCACCTAAGTAATAATAACTCTAGCTCTATTGTAAGTAATATTTTAAACTAATACCTCTTACCTATACCTCTCACCTCTACCTCACACACGTACCTCTCATCCCTACCTCTTACCCATACCTCACACAACTGGTCATGTGAGGTATGACTCACGAAATCGTAACGACACGATTGCAAACAAACCATACTACGGGCGGGGTTAGAACCCGCGATCAGAGAGTCTCAAAACTCCACACTAGTGGCTAACACGTCGGTCTGGAGTTATGAGGTATGGGTTGGTTTCAAGGACACTTGATCATATACTAAGACGTATTTATTATAAAACATTTCGGTGCTGGGACCTTGACCACTTCTTGCTCACTCCCTTTACCAAAGAGTATACCAGTCTGCAGTCTACCTCTCACACCATCATATTCACTTGGAAAGAAGTAAACCTGTACGGGTTATACATCGTGTAAGTTTGATTGAAGCGAAGGGTAGCTTACACTTTCTTAGATCAAGAACTATAATGGTGGGTCTCACCTCCTCACAAGTTGGGGTGACTGATGTGGTTTACGTAGCAGTATCAACATCACCAAACCATAGACCACAGCAACACACACTGACCACCTTACTTGCCATACTGAAAAGATACCATCGTCAGTGTTTTGACTGTGGAGGTGACTGTTGCATGCACTGAGCGCACTTACCAAGTGCGCACTGCGTTGAAACTCACTAAGTATTACAACCTAGGATTTCAAAGGCCTGTTATCCCAGGTGTAATGGGAGCAAAAGAAACACAGCAGAAAAAGTTTAGACTTATATTATCCTTCACCAATTTAGAACAGCAATATGTACACTATGTACAGTAATAAGTATAGTGCACGTCACGGTAAGCAAGGCAGAAATAGAAGCCACAAGATAGCAGACCGTGCTCAACCAGCTCTAGAATGGGAATGACAAGGGCAGACAGGAGAGCGGTATCCACATAACCTCTGCGATTGCCAATCCCACCTTCTTATTGGCTAGAACCTGGTCACTAGTTGAACGATGGGGCCCCATCACCAACTCTTAGCAACCTGGTTCGCTGGTTGGGGGAGATAGCCTGTAAATGAGGGTGTGTCCATGCGCCGAATAAAGGTTACGTACTCTTTGCATGCCACACTAAGTTCTATGTAACTTTGTAACTAAGTTCTTTGTAACTGCCTTGTAACTCACTAAGTTCTTTGTAACTCTGTATTCACTGTGTGCAACACAAAACTGGTGAGCTGCAAATCATCTCATCCTCGTGAAAGTGCGTCCGCTAGAAACATCCGTCTGTTGTACCATGACCCTAGCTGGTCTGGTCAGCCGTGAGTGCTGGTTGACCAGACCATGGTAGATCAGCACTCATGGTTGACCAGACCATGGTAGATCAGCACTCATGGTTGACCAGACCATGGTAGACCAGTACTCATGGTTGACCAGACCATGGTAGATCAGCACTTATGGTTGACCAGACCATGGTAGACCAGTACTCATGGTTGACCAGACCATGGTAGATCAGCACTCATGGTTGACCAGACCATGGTAGACCAGTACTCATGGTTGACCAGACCATGGTAGATCAGTTTTCTCTAATAACTAGTGGAGTTGGGCAGTCACAAGATATATACACCGAGAGGTGTATGTCTCTCAGTGTATATATACTTAGAGATCAGTCCCCAGTTTAAGGATTAACTAAGAACACAAAATTCTTTTCACAGTATAATATACCCCTGTAAAAAATAAGTTTGAAAAAAGAATATTCTAAATACCTTAAAAAATTGTACGCCAGTAAATTTAGTTTTGAGGTTGTGACCCAACCTCAACTTAGGTCAAAGTTCGCCTTTAAATCATAGAGGCACAGCCTAGGATACCAACCACGACAGGTACCTATTTACTGCCAGGAGAACAAAGATAACAAGTGTGGGGAGACTTGCCGACGTTCTCATCTGAACCAACAATGGGTGTACATTGTTCTTGAGTTTACACGTGTACTTCAGCGTGTAACAATCGTCAGGTTGTACGGTAACACTGTATAATACACTGATACTATACATTACAACCACTGTAATAACCACAGTCAATGCCACTAACTACAACTACTCTCTGACACACACATCTAACAACAACCATATATAAGAACAACTACTAATACACAACAACCACTAACACATAACAACCACTAACACATAACAACCACTAACACATAACAACCACTAACACATAACCACTAACACATAACAACCACTAACACATAACAACCACTAACACATAACCACTAACACATAACCACTAACACATAACCACTAACACATAACAACCACTAACACATAACAACCACTAACACATAACCACTAACACATAACCACTAACACATAACAACCACTAACACATAACAACCACTAACACATAACAACCACTAACACATAACAACCACTAACACACAACAACCACTAACACATAACAACCACTAACACATAACCACTAACACATAACAACCACTAACACATAACAACCACTAACACATAACAACCATTAACACATAACAACCACTAACACACAACAACCACTAACACATAACAACCACTAACACATAACAACCATTAACACATAACCACTAACACATAACAACCACTAACACATAACAACCACTAACACATAACAACCACTAACACATAACAACCACTAACACACAACAACCACTAACACATAACCACTAACACATAACAACCACTAACACATAACCACTAACACATAACAACCACTAACACATAACCACTAACACATAACCACTAACACATAACAACCACTAACACATAACAACCACTAACACATAACAACCACTAACACATAACAACCACTAACACATAGCAACCACTAACACATAACCACTAACACATAACAACCACTAACACATAACAACCACTAACACATAACAACCACTAACACATAACAACCACTAACACACAACAACCATTAACACATAACCACTAACACATAACCACTAACACATAACAACCACTAACACACAACAACCACTAACACACAACAACCACTAACACACAGCAACCACTAACACATAACAACCACTATAATCTACCTCGTCCATAATTACTATCTACCCTCCAGATAGACTCCAGGTAGACATTTACTTTGTTTCGTAAGGTGAAGTCCAGGATCTTCCTTAATTCATGGTATAACTTAACAGACCTTTGATGACAGTTGTGTTACAAAAGTCTGAGCTTTACTCAGACGAAACAAAGTAAATGCGATAGTAATTATGGACAAGGTAGATTATAATGGCAAAATAAACATGTTATTAGAATACAGGGGAACTTATGTGCCTGTTAAATGTTTTAAATATGTGTAAGTTGAGGAAGAACAGTAAATGTGAGTGAGACCGGGTCATTATTTTAGCATCATTAAGTACATTGACATCCTTCAGTCAAGGCTTGAATGCTGCTACCAGGTACTGGAATTCTTTTCGAAAGAATTAGAACGCTTTATTAACGCTTCGTCAGGCACTGGAGGTTTCTTATACAGGACAGGAATCTTTTCATTCACAGAATATGATATTCCAGAAGGAATTAAGTTTTCTAACGCACTTTTCCCTGGATGCGACCAACAACAGCCGACCAACAACAGCCGACCAACAACAGCCGACCAACAACAGCCGACCAACAACAGCCGACTCACAACAACCCCCCCACAACAGACGCCCAACAACAGCCGACTCACCGTCTTGTACCTCTTTATTTATAGGTAAACAGGGGCAAAATGTATAAGATAATGTGAGAAAATTACGAAAACATTTGGAATTTTATTGTGTATCACTCTGCTTATATTTCATATTAAGATGCCACCTCTCTGTTATGATCTTATTGCCTATAAGAAAACACTCACTGAGCCTCCACATACACTCCAAGATGAACCTCTTATGTAGAAAGAGACAGGAGAACAGTTGATCTGTATATTTCAATCTCGATATGCAAGCTTGCTGAAGAGAATTTCAGACCGGGATCTATATGTACAGATCAACTATCCTTCTGTTTGTGTACATGTGGGAGTCCCTCTACCACTGACTAGTATTCATAACACACACACACACACACACACACACACACACACACACACACACGAAGAGGCGGGGCCAGGAGCTGTGACTCGACCCCTGCAACCATAAATAGATGAGTACAAATAGGTGAGTACACACACACACACACTGGCTGAGTGTTGCCAGTGTTGGGTTGAACACTGAAAATTAAGCGGGTGGCAGGAGGAATCTCAAATCTTAACTCTATCACAGTCTCTCAGTTTAATGGTCAATCATATATTTAATAATTAAAACATTTAAAAAATGGCAATAAGTTCTTTTGCTCAAATTCAACAGTAAAATTTATGGAATGAGTTAGACTATTTAATTTAACAAGGTAATGGTTTACATCTATATTCTTAGGCATAAACATGAAACATCAATATATTTGTACCACTTAGCTCGAAATATATTTAGCTAAAAGGCAAAATTTTTACAAACATTATCTCTCAGTCCACAGTAGAGTTCGAACCTGCAAACTCGGCGTCAGAGTACATGGTACTGTGTACTCTGATGCCGAGTTTGTAGGTTCGAATCCTACTGTGGACTAAGAAATAATGTTTGTATGATATATATATATATATATATATATATATATATATATATATATATATATATATATTTATATATATATATATATATATATATATATATATATATACATATATATATATATATATATATATATATATATATATATATATATATATATATATATATATATATATATATATATATATATATATATATACACACACACACACACACAATGCTAGTCACGACATTATACCGGGTGAGCGCCTACCATACAGGGGGGTCTTCTTTCGTCAGTGCATTATGCCGGGTAGCAGCCGTTAGCATGATGTCTGCCGCCACACTCCACAGTGACTCCTCAGTGCTCACGTGGCTACCGTGGTGAGAGGGAAGTGTTGCACTTTTGTCTCTCATCCGCCCCATCTTTTATCCGGTGTTCCCTATGGTTTTGGGGTATACTTGTTTGATTATGGGTAAAAGGTAGTCTTTAACACCTGAAATTGTAGCTCAAATCATAGGGCTTCACAAAACTGGGCACCAGACGAAAGAAATAGTGGAGAATGTTGGTGTGTGTGAGCGTTCAGTGAGGAACTTGTTGCAACGTTGCAAGGCTGGTGGCGGTGCAGAGTTACCGTCTGCCAAACCTCGGGTTGGCTCCTCGAAGACATATGTTCATACCTTAACTGTGTTAAAGAAGCAGTTAGAGAGTACACCTAAGATAACTGCTAGAGAACTGAAAGAAAAGAACCTACATCTTCCCTCAGAGGTGTCTGTAAGAACTGTTAACAGACGTGTGTCAGAGCTGGACTACAGTAGTCACCGCCAGGTTAAGAAACTGATCCTCTCCAAGCCACAGAAGAAACGTAGCCCGGATTATGCAAAGAAATATCTTCACTGGACTCTGCAACAGTGCTCTGAAGTACTTTGGAGTGATGAAGCAACCTTCACCATCACCTGTAACCCTGGGGGACATGTGTACCAGCTGGAGTCCCAGGGGTCGGCAACCTTTTGGATAGAAAGGGTCAGACAGTTATGCAGTCTCTCTGAGGACGCCCATGTTATTAAATGTAATATAAAAAAAATTCTCGAAATCAGACAGCTCTGTCCAGAAAGCTGCCTTGGTCTGGAGGTTTAAAGTAAAGAAAAAGGAATTTAATGCCATTTTATTTAAACAAGGTTCTTTATTGTACTGCATCAGTAACAGAAAAACAACTACTAACACAACAACAAAAAAAAATTCAAATTCCTTACTTCAAACAAATACAGTTAGAAATAGCATATTATTTAATGAGACACTTGTTGTGCTTATTGTTCGATAACTTCTCCACATCAGGTGCAATATTTATCAATGACAGGAGCAATACAATGATCCAGGTGGTAGTCACGCAACCTTGAGCAAAACAATGATCCAGGTGGTAGTCACGCAACCTTGAGCAAAACAATGATCCAGGTGGTAGTCACGCAACCTTGAGCAAAACAATGATCCAGGTGGTAGTCACGCAACCTTGAGCAAAACAATGCAGTATAATGTGGACATATGCAGTATAATGTGATCCTTGAGTGGGAGGGGGCTGGGTTTGATTGGTGTCATTGGGTACGGGAGTTATTTCTAGGGAAGCTTTAGGTAGTAGTCATTCTGATAAGGACCTGCCTCGCATGGACCAGTAGGCCTTCTGCAGTGTTCCTCCATTCTTATGTTCTTATGTTCTTATGTAGTCACGCAACCTTGAGCAATACAATGATCCAGGTGGTAGTCACGCAATCTTGAGCAATACAATGATCCAGGTGGTAGTCACGCAATCTTGAGCAATACAATGATCCAGGTGGTAGTCACGCAATCTTGAGCAATATAATGATCCAGGTGGTAGTCACGCAATCTTGAGCAATATAATGATCCAGGTGGCAGTCACGCAATCTTGAGCAATACAATGATCCAGGTGGTAGTCACGCGACCTTAAGCAAAACAATGATCCAGGTGGTAGTCACGCGACCTTAAGCAAAACAATGATCCAGGTGGTAGTCACGCAACCTTGAGCAATATAATGATCCAGGTGGCAGTCACGCAATCTTGAGCAATACAATGATCCAGGTGGTAGTCACGCGACCTTAAGCAAAACAATGATCCAGGTGGTAGTCACGCAACCTTGAGCAATACAATGATCCAGGTGGCAGTCACGCAATCTTGAGCAATACAATGATCCAGGTGGTAGTCACGCGACCTTAAGCAAAACAATGATCCAGGTGGTAGTCACGCAATCTTGAGCAATACAATGATCCAGGTGGTAGTCACGCAATCTTGAGCAATACAATGATCCAGGTGGTAGTCACGCGACCTTAAGCAAAACAATGATCCAGGTGGTAGTCACGCAATCTTGAGCAATATAATGATCCAGGTGGTAGTCACGCAACCTTGAGCAATACAATGATCCAGGTGGCAGTCACGCAATCTTGAGCAATACAATGATCCAGGTGGTAGTCACGCGACCTTAAGCAAAACAATGATCCAGGTGGTAGTCACGCAACCTTGAGCAATATAATGATCCAGGTGGTAGTCACGCGACCTTAAGCAAAACAATGATCCAGGTGGTAGTCACGCAACCTTGAGCAATACAATGATCCAGGTGGTAGTCACGCAACCTTGAGCAATACAATGATCCAGGTGGTAGTCACGCAACCTTCTTCTTAAACCACTTTCAGCATATTTTATTTTCGAACAACGTTGTTCACAAGTTTATGTACTTCCAAATAATGATATCATCATTTTCGCATTATCCAAGATATTTTTATATTTTCTGCTTGGAAATACATATTTCTTGTAGAAGTCAGAACTGGATACCAACTGTAACTTCGATATCAAAAATTCGTCTCATTGTAAGTGGATTAACTCCAACTGATATTCTTAAGATAACATTTCGTCCGGATTTTTAACCCCGGAGGGTTAACCACCCAGGATAACCCAAGAAAGTCAGTGTGTCATCGAGGATTGTCTGTCTTATTTCTATTGGAGTCCTCAATCTTGTCCCCCAGGATGCGGGTCGCATCCTGGGGGATGCTTTGTATTGGACTGATGAAGCTACTGTGTGGCGAAACGTTTCCTCTATAAAGATTCCTTTATGTTGCATAAGTGTCTGAATCTTCAACTTGTCGGTTTTCAGGTATAGATACTCAAAAATCAGGGACAAAGGAATTAATGTACAGTTGCTATGGATCCCATCACACATTGGGTTACTCCTTCATGATAAAGTTGATATGTTAGCCAAGAAGAGTACCCAGAAGGAGAATGTAGAATATAACTTTGGTATAACTGTGTCTAACATTAGGAATAATATTAGGAGAGAAGTAAATAATGAAAATGTTGTTACAGGAATGCAGTTAGAAGCCTGAGTAGATCTATAATCCACTATATTAACATGAACGTAGGTCAGTATGTTTATGGAACAACGTGCAATGTGAACAGACTGACTAATGTTGTAGTGGCCAGGCTTAGGCTTGGTTACAAGTACTGACTGATGTTGTAGTGACCAGGCTTAGGCTTGGTTACAAGTACTGACTGATGTTGTAGTGGCCAGGCTTAGGCTTGGTTACAAGTACTGACTAATGTTGTAGTGGCCAGGCTTAGGCTTGGTTACAAGTACTGACAGATGTTCCAGGCTTAGGCTTGGTTACAAGTACTGACAGATGTACCAGGCTTAGGCTTGGTTACAAGTACTGACAGATGTACCAGGCTTAGGCTTGGTTACAAGTACTGACAGATGTAACCAGGCTTAGGCTTGGTTACAAGTAATGACAGATGTACC